>NC_090731.1:4679814-4689814 GCF_036898095.1 Palaemon carinicauda
TCTCAAGGAAAAAGCGAAGAGATAATTCGCAAATTATTATTATTATTATTATTATTATTATTATTATTATTATTAGCTAAACTACAACCCTAGTTGGAAAAGCAGGATGCTATAAGCTCAAGGGCTCCAAACGGGGAAAATAGCCCAGTGAGGAAAGGACATAAGATAATAAAACCAACAGTATGAGAGATTTTCAACAAGGTCATTTTACGGATGACAGAGAAACACGAAGAGAAGGACCTGAAATATTATTTAGATCAGATGACATAAAGGTACAAAAAGATCACTAGAAAAGAGACAAAGTGAAAATAAAAAAGATTAAAGATACGGAGTAATAATAAAAATCTAAAGTGGAGAAAATATCCAAGACGGGGAAAATGGAAGAAAGGAACTTAGGGGGAACAGAATATGATGAGGAAAAAGCTGGAAAACCCATTTAGTTCTGAAGAAAACTCCCCTTTACTAAAGAAATGAGAGAGGAAGAGAATCATGATAAATGAGAAAAAAAAAAAAACCTTAAGAAAGAGTAGAGGGGAAATGAGGGATGCCTTTAGGGTACGTAAATGGGGGTTGAGTAAAGGGGAGTGGTTGCTTGAGGGAAAGGGGGGAGGGAAAGAGAAGGGGGGAGGGAAAAGAGGGGGGGGGAAAGAAGGGGTAATGTAGAGGGTGGAAGAAGTTGGCATAGAGGATGAGGGGCGAGTTGAGGGGGTATAGCGTGCCAAGCTCATCGTGTGAGTATATATGTTTGTGTGTGAGTATAATGTGTGTGTGTGTGTGTGTGTGTGAGCGGGGTGCTGCTCTGCTATCGTGGCCTGCCGCTGTATCGATCAGTATGCAGCAGCAGCAGCAGCAGCCCTTGCTATCCTTCCTCTCCTTCTGCTGTAGCCTGACTCCTGCTCCTGCTGTTTCTTCTGCATCTGCTGTTGCCACAGCTTAGCTCTGACAGCTGTTATCGCCTTGACCCCTACGACCTGTGTGACATGTCCATATAGTCAACAAAAAAAAAAAAAAAATAAAAAAAAAAAAAAAAAAAAAAAACACACACACACACACACACACATATACTCACATATATATACACTGAATTCGATTAGCTACACATTTTTGAAAAAAGAAAAAAAAAAAAAACCACACACTCGAATTTTCACCGCGATGGAATCATCTGTTTATGCGAGAATAGGAAAAATAATGATGGTGTCTGATGGTGCAAAGAAATGGTGAAATGGAGGAGATTGGTGGGAGACATAGTGGGGAGGAGGAGGAGGCGGATGGGGGAGGCAATTTAGTCCTCAAGAAAAGGGCCCTTAACTATCCTCCTCTTCATCGAGGCATCTGGGTACAAGTCACTCGGTATTCGTGATGGCGGTCTTCTTCCTAAAATATCAGTTGGGAATTTATACTTTGCAACTTGCAACTACCTACATTTCGTCGTTTCAATTTATGATAAAAAATGTAGTTTCAATTGAAAATGTAGTTTCAATTTATGATAAAAATGTAGTTCCAACTTAAAATAAAAATGTAGTTTCAATTGAAAATGTAGTTTCAATTTATGATAAAAATGTAGTTTCAATTGAAAATGTAGTTTCAATTTATGATAAAAATGTAGTTCCAACTTAAAATAAAAATGTAGTTTCAATTGAAAATGTAGTTTCAATTTATGATAAAAATGTAGTTTCAACTAATAATAAAAATGTAGTTGCAATTAAAAATGTAGTTTCAACTTGTGATAAAATGTAGTTTCAATTTATGATAAAAAATGTCGTTTCAACTTATAATAAAAATGTAGTTTCAATTTATGATAAAAATGTAGTTTCAATTTATAATAAAAATTTAGTTTCAACTTATAATAAAAATGTTTCAATTTATAATAAAAATGTAGTTTCAACTTATAATAAAAATGTAGTTTCAATTTAAAATAAAAATTTAGTTTCAACTTATAATAAAAGATTGAAATTAACGCATATAAACAAGCAAACAAAAAATACGTTTCTACCTTACATATAAAGTAGCTTAAAATGCTAGCTAGTGGCGAAAGGAATATCGAAAAATCTTGTTAATTAACCTCATGCCTATCTATAATAATTACGTATAATACACTCATACATATTTGTACGGTGTGCACAATGAAATATCAACATATCATCCTTCTATACACACACGCACAAAAACACACACACATAACACAAACAGGACACTACCCCTTCACTGACAAGAGGAGTAAATTTGAAACTGGTCGTCAGTTGACTGCGATTGGTCTAAATCCCTTATTGTAGTGATCTACTTGGCTATCTCCCTGACTGGCGATTGCTAGACTGGAGTTCGAGTCCCGTTCAAACTCGTTACTTCCTTTACTAACTGCAACCTCACCATCCTTGTGAGCTACGGATGGGGGAGCCTACAGTATATGTCTACCTGCTGAGTCATCAGCAGCCATTGCCTGGCCCACCTTGGTCCTATCTTGGAAGGAGAGGGGGCTTGGGCGCTGATCATATGTTTATATGGTGAGTGTCTATGGCATTGTCCTGCTTACTATGGAAATATCCCAGTCCCTTGCCTCTGCCATTCATGAGTGGCCTTTAAACCTTCAAGAGGACCATTACGCCAGCTATTTCGTAATATAAGACAAGCACTTGAAAGATAACTTATTACAAGGTCTACAAGACGATCCACCACCTGACCTAGTTATGGGGTGACCTTCTCCTAAAAGAGGCACTTACCATAGCTAAAAAGTCTCTTCCACTCCTACGAACTGGAAAGTAGTTACTGAGCAATTACAATGAACTAGTTAAGCCCTAAGGTGGATTAGAATTTTTGGGTTATGTAACTGTTATCAGGCGTATGAGGAAAGAGAATCATATGTAAATAATAGGCCACACTATATCAGCTGGAGAAAATAGAAGCCCCAGGGTCAATCAACATTTCCAGAACCACTGAGACGTGGAAGGTTCTACCTTTCATTCTACAATAGTAATAAGATATACTTTCTAAATACCGTAAGTATTCTGTTTCTTATTGCATCATTATTATTACTTGCTAAGCTACAATCTTGGTTGAAAAAGCAGGATGCTACGAGCCATGGGCTCCAACAGGGAAAATAGCCGAGTGAGGAATTGAAATAAGGAAATAAATATAATATTTTAAGAACAATAGCATCATTGAAATATATCTTTCATATATAAACTATGAAACTTTAAAAAACATAAACATCACATATAGAGTGAACTGAAAAAAAAAAACACGGCAACTACATTCTGGATAAACTTTTAGTGACAGCCACTAACTTATTTTTTTTATTGGACGACATGTCTCTCGAAAATATCAATGAGTTCAATGTCCAAAAACCACAAGAAATGTTACAAGAACACTAGAGTTACCGAGACCATTTAAAAAAATAATGAGGTCAATTACAAAACCTCTAAAAGGAAACAATATATCAATAATGATAGGTATATGAAATGTCAAATGGAACCGTGAGAGAGAGAGAGAGAGAGAGAGAGAGAGAGAGAGAGAGAGAGAGAGAGAGAGAGAGAGAGAGAGAGAGAGTCTCCTGAATATCAAAAAATTACACACGTTAATTTCTAAATGACAATTCAGGAGCTTCGCTATCTATTTAAGAATAGCTGAAAGCAAAATCCTTCACTTATCATAATGAATTTTACTGACGCCGATAGGAAACGTCCCCGCCTAGCAATCTGCCTGACTTGCGTTAGAGTTTCTTGTAGTGTATGCAACCTCACCATCCTGTGACCTAAGGATGGGGGGTTAGGTGGAGCCTATATGTCTACCAGCAGATTACATCAACAGCCATTGCCTGGCCCTCCCTGGTCCTAGCTTGGGTGGAGAGGGGCTTGGGCGCTTATCATATGTATATATAGCCAGTCTCTTACGCAATGTGACTTTCCCTTGCCTCTGCTGTTAATGATCGGCTTTTAAACTTTAAACCAAAAACATGATAATTTAAATGAATTCAAGGCCTCGGATGAACCACTTGGACCAAGCAACAAAACTATTAACCCTATACGATATATTCTTCCTTGATCATAATTAAAACCTATATAAAAATTCCTCCAACTCTTATTAAAAAAAAAAAAAAAAAAAAAAAAAAACAATTGAAGATGATACGAATAGGCTAAGTACACTCCTCTCGAAGATTAATACTTATACACGGAACAGACCCAAGGAGACTTGTGTGAGCGGTAACAGGGCCATGAGCTAACTGAATCACACTATACGTAAAATTTATTGTAGGAACTGAGCTCTGAGAATCACTCCTGCGGCTTCTCAAAAAAAAAAGAGGCCTAAACAAGTGGGGATAAAAGCCTATCGATTCACAACTACGGCAGTTTGACCTATATCCAGTCAGGGTGAATGACCTCTTTTTTTTTTTTTTTTTTTTTTTTCAAAGCTGAAACATACTGTTAAAAATTTGCAGTAAGAAAACGGTAAAAATCCTTAAATAAATGTTGCCAGGCATTTACAGTTATAAAACTAATATATTGATGTACAGGAATGATATTACGGTCACAAACCCGTAAAAGATAATAACAAAGTAGGGTAAAATTACGGTCGCCTGTATTTTACAGAAATAAGGCTGAGAACACTATCTTTTTACGGAGAATTTCGGATTAAAATTACGGTTTTTTGAAGTGTGAGAGAATACAATAAATCTGAATTGAATTGCAATATAAATTCTTAATGTCAACATATAAAAAAGCATAAGGAGGGTACAATAAAAAATGAAAAATAAATATGAGAAATATACCGAAAATCGCTAGAACAAGGCATAGCGGAATGATCTTCCCAATCGGGTAGTTGAATCAGTAGAACTTCAAAAGTTCAAACTTCCAGCAAATGTTATGTTGAACAAGCTGATATAAATCCTTTTATAGTTTATATATGAAATATCTGTTTTAATGTTGTTGTTTTTAAAATATTTTATTTTAATTGTTCATTACTTCTTATATCGTTTATGTATTTTTTTATTTCCTTTCTTCACTGGGCTATTTTTTCCCTGTTGGAGCCCTTGGGCTTACAGCATCCTGCTTTTCCAACTAGGGATGTAGTTTAGCTAGTAATAATAATAGAGTAAAACCTATTTGATAGAAACTCCGACTCTTCATCGTAACCTAAAATGGAGAGATTATCGCTAAATATCCTGCGCAAGAAGAAGAAGAAGAAGAAGAAGAAGAAGAAGAAGAAGAAGAAGAAGAAGCAAACCCATAAAGAATAAAGCTTCGTGGAGAGAGAAAACCCCGAAAAGAAAAGTGCAAAATAGCTCTTACTATAGAATGCACAGGTGACCTGCACTGTTAAAATTTTGTATTAAAATAATGGTAAAGTCTCGCCAATATTTATTTCAGGATTTTTACCATTTAAAAAACGGATATATTGACGTAAAGGAGTGATATCACGGTCACCAACCCGTAAAAGATAATAACAAAGTAAGGTAAAACTACGGTCGCCTGTATTTTACTGAAATACCGCTGAGAGCAGTATATTCTTATAGAGAATATCCGATTAAAATTACAATTTTTTAAGTGTAGCTAAGCTACAACATTAGTTGGAAAAGCAAGATAAACATCCAAAAAAGGAATAATAACGAAACAAACCCATAAAGAAAAAAGCTCCGTGAATAAAGCAAACCACGAAAACAAAATTGCAGAATATCTCATACGGTAGAATGCACACACAAAAAAAAAACTAAATTTTTATCGGAAATTCTCCGTAAAAGTATACTCTTCTCAACCGTATTTCAGTAAAATACAGGCGACCGTAAGTTTACCTTACTTTGTTATTATCATTTACGGGTTGTTTGACCGTAATAACACCTTTTTTACGTCAATATATCCGTATTTAAAACGGTAAATGTCTGGCAACATTTATTCCAGGATTTTTTTACCGTTTTCTTACCGCAAATTTTCAACAGTGTATAACTGCCGTTTGGTGACCGTAATATCACTCCTTTACGTCAATATAACCGTTTTTAAAACTGTAAAAATCCTGGTATAAATATTGCCAGACTTCTACAGTTATTTTAATACAAACTTTTAACAGTGCAAGTCACTTGTGTATTCTACAGTATGAGCCATTCTGCAATTTTGTTTTCGGGGTATGCTCAGTTTTGCTCTTTATGGATTTGCTTTACGTTAATATAACCATTTTCAAAACGGTAAAAATCCTGGAATCAATGTAGCCAGACTTTTACCGTTATCTAAATACAAAAGTCTTAACATTGCAGGTTCCACAGGACGAAAATCCATGTTGCCAGACTATTACCGTTATCTAATTACAAAAGTCTTAACACTGCAGGTTCCACAGGACGAAGATCCATGTTGCCAGACTTTTACCGTTATCTAAATACAAAAGTCTTAACACTGCAGGTTCCACAGGACGAAGATCCATGTTGCCAGACTTTTACCGTTATCTAAATACAAAATTCTTAACACTGCAGGTTCCAGAGGACGAAGACCCATGTTGCCAGACTTTTACCGTTATCTAAATACAAAATTCTTAACACTGCAGGTTCCAGAGGACGAAGACCCATGTTGCCAGACTTTTACCGTTATCTAAATACAAAATTCTTAACACTGCAGGTTCCACAGGACGAAGACCCATGTTGCCAGACTTTTACCGTTATCTAAATACAAAATTCTTAACACTGCAGGTTCCACAGGACGAAGATCCATGTTGCCTGACTTTTACCGTTATCTAAATACAAAAGTCTTAACACTGCAGGTTCCACAGGACGAAGATCCATGTTGCCTGACTTTTACCGTTATCTAAATACAAAAGTCTTAACACTGCAGGTTCCACAGGACGAAGACCCATGTTGCCAGACTTTTACCGTTATCTAAATACAAAAGTCTTAACACTGCAGGTTCCACAGGACGAAGACCCATGTTGCCAGACTTTTACCGTTATCTAAATACAAAATTCTTAACACTGCAGGTTCCAGAGGACGAAGACCCATGTTGCCAGACTTTTACCGTTATCTAAATACAAAAGTCTTAACACTGCAGGTTCCACAGGACGAAGATCCATGTTGCCTGACTTTTACCGTTATCTAAATACAAAAGTCTTAACACTGCAGGTTCCACAGGACGAAGACCCATGTTGCCAGACTTTTCCCGTTATCTAAATACAAAATTCTTAACACTGCAGGTTCCAGAGGACGAAGACCCATGTTGCCAGACTTTTACCGTTATCTAAATACAAAATTCTTAACACTGCAGGTTCCAGAGGACGAAGACCCATGTTGCCAGACTTTTACCGTTATCTAAATACAAAATTCTTAACACTGCAGGTTCCACAGGACGAAGACCCATGTTGCCAGACTTTTACCGTTATCTAAATACAAAATTCTTAACACTGCAGGTTCCACAGGACGAAGACCCATGTTGCCAGACTTTTACCGTTATCTAAATACAAAATTCTTAACACTGCAGGTTCCACAGGACGAAGACCCATGTTGCCAGACTTTTACCGTTATCTAAATACAAAATTCTTAACACTGCAGGTTCCACAGGACGAAGACCCATGTTGCCAGACTATTACCGTTATCTAAATACAAAATTCTTAACACTGCAGGTTCCACAGGACGAAGACCCATGTTGCCAGACTATTACCGTTATCTAAATACAAAATTCTTAACACTGCAGGTTCCACAGGACGAAGACCCATGTTGCCAGACTTTTACCGTTATCTAAATACAAAATTCTTAACACTGCAGGTTCCACAGGACGAAGATCCATGTTGCCAGACTTTTACCGTTATCTAAATACAAAATTCTTAACACTGCAGGTTCCACAGGACGAAGATCCATGTTGCCAGACTATTACCGTTATCGAAATACAAAAGTCTTAACACTGCAGGTTCCACAGGACGAAGATCCATGTTGCCTGACTTTTACCGTTATCGAAATACAAAAGTCTTAACACTGCAGGTTCCACAGGACGAAAACCAATGTTGCCTGACTTTTACCGTTATCTAAATACAAAATTCTTAACATTGCAGGTTCCACAGGACGAAGACCCATGTTGCCAGACTTTTACCGTTATCTAAATACAAAATTCTTAACACTGCAGGTTCCACAGGACGAAAACCAATGTTGCCTGACTTTTACCGTTATCGAAATACAAAAGTCTTAACACTGCAGGTTCCACAGGACGAAAACCAATGTTGCCTGACTTTTACCGTTATCGAAATACAAAATTCTTAACACTGCAGGTTCCACAGGACGAAAACCAATGTTGCCTGACTTTTACCGTTATCTAAATACAAAATTCTTAACATTGCAAGTTCCACAGGACGAAGACCCATGTTGCCAGACTTTTACCGTTATCTAAATACAAAATTCTTAACACTGCAGGTTCCACAGGACGAAGACCCATGTTGCCAGACTATTACCGTTATCTAATACAAGAAAACCAATGTTGCCAGACTTTTACCGTTATCTAAATACAAAATTCTTAACACTGCAGGTTCCACAGGACGAAGACCCATGTTGCCAGACTTTTACCGTTATCGAAATACAAAAGTCTTAACACTGCAGGTTCCACAGGACGAAAACCAATGTTGCCTGACTTTTACCGTTATCTAAATACAAAATTCTTAACATTGCAGGTTCCACAGGACGAAAATCAATGTTGCCAGACTTTTACCGTTATCTAAATACAAAATTCTTAACATTGCAGGTTCCACAGGACGAAAATCAATGTTGCCAGACTTTTACCGTTACCTAAATACAAAATTCTTAACATTGTAGGTTCCAGAGGACGAAAACTAATGTTGCCAGACTTTTACCGTTATCTAAATACAAGAAAACCAATGTTGCCAGACTTTTACTGTTATCTAATACAAGAAAACCAATGTTGCCAGACTTTTACCGTTATCTAATACAAGAAAACCAATGTTGCCAGACTTTTACCGTTATCTAAATACAAAATTCTTAACATTGCAGGTTCCAGAGGATGAAAATCAATGTTGGCAGAGTTTTACCGTTATCTAAATACAAGAAAACCAATGTTGCCAGACTTTTACTGTTATCTAATACAAGAAAACCAATGTTGCCAGACTTTTACCGTTATCTAATACAAGAAAACCAATGTTGCCAGACTTTTACCGTTATCTAAATACAAAATTCTTAACATTGCAGGTTCCAGAGGACGAAAATCAATGTTGGCAGACTTTTACCGTTATCTAAATACAAAATTCTTAACATTGCAGGTTCCAGAGGACGAAAATCAATGTTGGCAGACTTTTACCGTTATCTAAATACAAAATTCTTAACATTGCAGGTTCCAGAGGACGAAAATCAATGTTGGCAGACTTTTACCGTTATCTAAATACAAAATTCTTAAC
The DNA here is from genome assembly GCF_036898095.1 of Palaemon carinicauda. Lineage (NCBI taxonomy): Eukaryota > Metazoa > Arthropoda > Malacostraca > Decapoda > Palaemonidae > Palaemon > Palaemon carinicauda. The sequence continues at coordinate 4,689,175 of NC_090731.1, forward strand.
ATTGTAGGTTCCAGAAGACGAAAACCAATGTTGCCAGACTTTTACCGTTATCTAATACAAGAAAATCAATGTTGCCAGACTTTTACCGTTATCTAATACAAGAAAACCAATGTTGCCAGACTTTTACCGTTATCTAATACAAGAAAACCAATGTTGCCAGACTTTTACCGTTATCTAAATACAAAATTCTTAACATTGCAGGTTCCAGAGGACGAAAATCAATGTTGGCAGACTTTTACCGTTATCTAAATACAAAATTCTTAACATTGTAGGTTCCAGAAGACGAAAACCAATGTTGCCAGACTTTTACCGTTATCTAATACAAGAAAATCAATGTTGCCAGACTTTTACCGTTATCTAATACAAGAAAACCAATGTTGCCAGACTTTTACCGTTATCTAATACAAGAAAACCAATGTTGCCAGACTTTTACCGTTATCTAAATACAAAATTCTTAACATTGCAGGTTCCAGAGGACGAAAATCAATGTTGGCAGACTTTTACCGTTATCTAAATACAAAATTCTTAACATTGTAGGTTCCAGAAGACAAGAAAACCAATGTTGCCAGACTTTTACCGTTATCTAATACAAGAAAATCAATGTTGCCAGACTTTTACCGTTATCTAATACAAGAAAACC
>NC_090731.1:4699658-4726968 GCF_036898095.1 Palaemon carinicauda
GTAACGTGTTTGCCTCGCATTCGCGTGGCAAGAGATCGATCCCCGCCCAGGGCCGTGAGTTTAAGCTGTTTACTGGGGAGGGCTACTGCTGTGGTAGGGCACCACAGTGGGGGGTTGGGCTTGCCCGGCTGACGTTCTGGTGAGCATCTATTCTGATGGAACTGGAACTGAAACCAGACACCTTTAAGACACCTTTAATTTATTCATCTATTTATCCCACTCTGGTAACAGTACACCCCTTCTTGACAGTGTCCCACGCCTTAGGAAGTTGTTATTTGATGTTTACACTGAAGTACTACAGACATAGATTAACTGTAAGTGCATCTCATTAATGAATTATTAACGAAGACTCCATATCCAAATAATTTATAAACGAGGCTGATATTATATACCAAGAGAGAGAGAGAGAGAGAGAGAGAGAGAGAGAGAGAGGGAGAGAGAGAGAGAGAGAACTCCATATTCAAATAATTTATGAGGCTGACATTCTATACCAAAATGTAAATCAAAATGAGAGAGAGAGAGATGAGGAGAGGAGAGAGAGAGAGAGAGAGCTCCATATTCAAATAATTCATATACGACACTGACATTATAACCCAAAAATCTAAATCAAAATGGAGAGAGAGAGAAAGAGAGAGAGAGAGAGAGGAGAGAGAGAGAGAGAGAGAATAGAGAGAGAGAGAGAGAGAGATCCATATTCAACACAATTTATAAGAGGCTAACAAATACCAAAAATCTAAATCAAAATGAGAGAGAGAGAGAGAGAGAGAGAGAGAGAGATGAGAGAGAGAGAGAGAGAACTCTAAAGTGAAGTGACACTTCAACGCCCCTATAAAGCAGAACCCTCGAGTTCCACTTAATTATTTCAGGGTTCCTTGGACACAGAAAGAAATTAAAAAAAAAAAATGGCTTGTCTTCACGGAGTAGCTTCAGCCCAGAGGCTCTTGAAGAGCGTCACCCTATCTCAAACGGCACATCACTAGCTGAGGAGGAGGAGGAGGAGGAGGGAAGGGGAGGAGGAGGAGGAGGAGGAGAGGGGGGGGGGGGGTTAGACGACGAGTTAGACACAGCATCAACAGCAGAGGAGAGAAACCAACTTCACTGTCGAGATGTTTGAAATGGCTTCAAGAGAATCTCCTCTCACATTCCAGGACATTACGTCGGATGGAAAACTGAGTCTTACAAACGCCGAGAAATAATTGCCATCTCTTTTGAGCTATTCTTTTTAGCTAACGAGGGGCATTTAAATTCATTATTCAAAGCTCCGTTCCGCCACATGAATCGCAAACTGATTTCTGACAATTACATATATCTTTATCACAGCGTTAAGAATCCTTTTATTACTTTCCTCACTCATTTTATCATAAACAATTCTAAATTAGCAAATATTCACTTTAGAGAAGATATTTGACTTTACCATCTGCTGCAATAACTCAATAAATATGATAATGATATATTACAGTACATTGGTCAATGAGATAACAATAAGAATGTATCGTTGCCTATATTTTATAATACATAAAACTGGAGACACTATATATAAATAAAGTCGGGATAGATAAACAACAACAACAACAACAATAATAATAATAATAATAATAATAATAATAATAATAGCCAAGCCATCTAACACTATAAGCAAACATTAGGAAAAAAATATATAATTTTACTTTATCCATATTCAACTGTGGGGCCAGATCTAGTTATAATAATTAGAAAAATGAAGCTTATTGAAAGTGTAAGAAAATGTCCCGAGAGAGAGAGAGAGAGAGAGAGAGAGAGAGGAGAGAGAGAGAGAGAGAGAGAGAGAGAGAGAGAGAAAGATTATAAACACATGTAAGTTCATGTAAACGGATTCACATTATCGTAAACAACATGGATAGAAATCAAATTTGCATGCAAAACGGTAGTAAAGAAAACCCACATAGCAAAAAGACACTTGCAAGAAAGACATTGAAGACATAAATCATACACATTGCTTCATCTGTTTTCAAAGGTGAAAAAAATATAGATAAAATAAATTAACGTAAAGTAACTCATCTAATGCTAAATATTTACAATATATGCTCATTTCATATATGTTCCTTTGCTTGAAGGTACACTTGAGTACACCATTTTACCTTATTTACCTTCCCCTTTTTTTTTTTAGTTTTTAGTTTATATAGGAAAGATACAGGGATAGATACACAGAAATAGACAAATATATAGATGGATAAATAAAGTAAAGGATCAGCTAAGCTTGGGTAATACGTGTTTTTTTTCTTCCCAAAAGACTCTTAACCTCTAGCAGGTTTCTCGTATACACGACTAATTGACATTAATTAGCATTCTTTTGAAGAGATATTTAAGTGACATCTTCTCTCTCTCTCTCTCTCTCTCTCTCTCTCTCTCTCTCTCTCTCTCTCTCTCTCTCTCTCTCTCTCTCTCTCTCTCTCTAAAATATTATATACATACATACCGTAAATACACATACACTTACTCTCTTTCTCTCTCTAAAATTATATCATATACATACATACATACACACAAACTCTCTCTCTCTCTCTCTCTCTCTCGCTCTCTCTCTCTCTCTCTCCCAGTTGAATTATATATACATACATACATACAGGCAAACACATTATATATACAAACATACATACAAGCAGACTTATATATAGTGTATATATGTATATATATATATATATATATATATGTGTGTGTGTGTGTGTGTGTGTGTGTGTGTGTGTATCTGCGGCCTCGCGCAATAAATACGAATAAAACATGTATTGACATTACTTCAACTCTACCATCTCCTCAGGATGAAGATGTTCCAGCAGGAAGATTAGATAGCGTCCGACTTTATATGCCCTCTCCTTACAAACCCCTTCACTTCAAAAACCTGTCATTAAGATTTTTTTTAAATAAAAGAAAAACTCATAAAAAGGAATTGTCGGGGAAAACCTAGATTGTCGAATGGACATTGGTCATTACCTCCGCCAACGAATATGGAAGGGGGTTATGTTTTCGCACCCTTTTGTGTCTGTTTGTGTGTGTTTGTTTGTGAACAGCTTCCTGGCCAAAATTTTAATCGTAGTGTAATGAAACTTGCAAGGATTAACTGTTATGAAAAAAGCTGGAGATTAGTAAATTTTTGGAAGGTCAAGTTCAAAGGTCAAGGTCACGGTCAAGCAAAATGTCCAATTCACATAATTAGCCATGAGCTAGGACATCGCTGTTATAGAGACTTCAAACTTTGTTCATATTTGAGTGTATGAAAATTCAGGCCAATTAATAAATGTTACGGTCAAAGGTCAAGGTCCAGGGCAAGCAAAAGGTCGAGAAATAATCTGACGCGGCGGAGGTCTGCGCTCTAGTGAGTGCCCCTCTAGTTTGTTTATTTTATAGAAAAGGAATTACACATAGAGTACGGATCTCTATCGATATCTAACCCAACCACTTTAAAGGTCAAACAGTAAGAATTCAGTTTCAATGCAAGAACACAATGAAAAAATATCATTCTCATATTATCCTTTGAATAACCTTCCCTATTTAAAACTGCCAATGGTTTTTTCCCTGTTGGAGCCCTTGGGCTTATAGCATACTTTTCCAACAAGGGCTGTAGCTTAGTAAGTAATAATAATAAATATAATAATAATAATAATAACAATAATAATAATAATAACAATAATACTAATAATAATATTAATAATAATAATAATAATAATAATAATAATAAGAAGAAGAAGAAGAAGAAGAAGAAGAAGAAGAAGAAGAAGAAGAAGAAGAAGAAGAAGAAGAAAAAGAAGAAGAAGAAAATAAGGCATAAATAGGATGAAATTGCTCCTTTTGAAGTGGAGAAGTAAATAAAAAAAATGCTGATCAAGAACATGAAAATATAAAAAAGGACGCCACATAAAAGCATGAAGTGTGAGGCCTTTCCAAGCTCCTAATATTCAAGATGCCAGATAACTCCTAAACAATCAATCCAAGATCCTAATAATGCCATAACAACGTCACTTCTAATAGGAAGGAAAGGAAAGATGGCCATCATAATAATTAAATTAACATTCTTTCAAATAAAGTCAGTAATACTCAAGTGCCGTATGTGGATGAGATCATGATGAGTGGTAGAAGGAGATGGTTTGGGCATGCTATTCGCATTCCCCAGAAGACACAACAAGAGCTGGAGGACCCAGGCCTACATGGCTGAGGAATATGAAGCGCTATATGGGAGATGATGAATGGAGAAGTGTTTATTTAAAAGCTCAAGATAGAGATGACTGGCGAAATCTAACCGAGGCCCTTTGCATGAATAGGCGTGGGAGGAGATGATGACCATGAATACAATTGAACCTAAGAAGGGGTCCTTCAACACGACTGAAGACCTGACATAAAATCACAAAACTGAGGCAACAAACTCATACTAAATGACGGTTGACTTTATCTTCTCCCTCTAGCTGAAAATACTGTTTATACATTATCAAATCCAAACATACTATAGGCAATTCTTTTTAGTGAGTCAGATTTGCACCGACTCGCAGGGGTGCCCTTTTAACTCTGAAAAGTTTCCTGACCGCTGATTGGTTGGGCAAGATAATTGTAACCAATCAGAGAGCAGGAAACGTTTTCCGAGATAAAAGGGCACCGCTGCGAGTCGGTGCAAATGCGCCTCATTAAAAACAATTGAGTATAGACAAATTAGATCAAAATGCAGAATAACTTCAATTTGTGGTTATTCAAAATGTCAACATAAAATGACCCAAGTAACGTAAGGAAAATCGGCTTGGTTTTTTATCCAACAGTGTCACCTTAGCTTAAAGAAAAAGTGATATTGGGAATAAATCTTTATGCAAATCATAGCACAGAAGAGACGGAAACAATGAGTGTTCCAAAAAAATGTGGTCGTTCCATACATATATATCTTTTATTCCTTGAAAATAGAAATAAAATTTCCAGGTTTCTACACGGTAGTGAGTTTACCATTTGATGAGCTTAAAAGATAAAATATGTTTTTTTAAAATGTAAAGACGTAAAAAAAAAAAATATTATTTTCAGTAACAACTAAGACCGATATCTTTTCCAGCTAAAGACCCCTTGTTGATAACAGAGGCGAGTTGAATTAGGCGACTTCGTTTAACAAGATAACGAGCTTATATACAAACAGTTGAGAGCAACAATGGCACAAAAAATTTAAAGAATCTTAAACATGCAATGAAAAGCTTTCATTAAATCTATAACGACAAGGAATCGAACATCAGATAAAAATGTTTGCTAAACATTGAGAGAGAGAGAGAGAGAGAGAGAGAGAGAGAGAGAGAGAGAGAGAGAGAGAGAGAGAGAGAGAGAGAGATAAAAAACAATAGCATTACAAGTGCGGCACACCCCCTTACAATTAAATCTATAACGACAATGAATCGAACATCACATAAAAATGTTTGCTAAACATTGAGAGAGAGAGAGAGAGAGAGAGAGAGAGAGAGAGAGAGAGAGAGAGAGAGAGAGAGAGAGAGATGTCAAGGCAATATCTTAAGGATAACATATCATGGTCTACATCTAAACTGACAATTCATTATATCCTACGTATATTTTTCTACCGAAGGATGTAAATACATAATTCCCCAAACCTCTTCCAAACCTATGCTTACAATAAAAAACTACCCGTATAAACATCTTAAAAGGCATTTTCTAACATAAGTTAGAGTTTTTCTTTCTTGTTGTTTTTATCTAAAACTAGCCCCCTGGCGGCTGTTCGGCCAACTGACACACGTCCCAGTAAACACAATTACATGACGTAAGCATCAACTGCATGATATCATCCTCGCCTTCACTCGTATGACATCTCCCTGACGCATAGCGCTCACAGAGATAAAAAACGAGAGATAAAAACAAAAGGAAATAAAAACCCCTTTTTCTTATTCGCATTCCGTACAGATGAGTCAACGAATATGATAAGTATGCATGCCTTATATTACACGGAATATCATCTTGAGATGCTTAATATTAATTCTGCATATGTTAAGTTTCAAAAATTGAATTAGGGCGGTATTTAGTGAACATTCTTATCAAATAACGCATAGCCTAAGCAAAGATTATGAGTCTGAACTGTAATAGTGGGGCAATGGAGATTTTATATATATATATATATATATATATATATATATTATATATATTATATATATATATTTATATAAATATATATATATATATATATATATATATATATATATATTTATATAAATATATATATATATATATATATATATATATATATATATATATATATATATATATATATATATATATATATATATATATACGGTCATTATAAAATCAAATTGAATATTGACAAACAATTAATACCATAACAAATTAAACTGAGAAATTAGTGACAAAATAATTGTAACTATAATAATAGCGATAAAGAATTCAATGTTAAAGTTAGCGATAATAATTACAATTACAAAAAATACAGTAACTATATTTTAGATTTTCATATCATAGATTAATAAACACTAATTTCACAGACAGAAATGACCACCATTTAAATAACACATCTATAAATCAAGTTTGAAAATCCACCAGCTGCAATAATGTATACAAATCACACGAAAAAAGGAATTATGCCACTAAACTCTCTTCCCCTCTCTCGCTAACGATCATCATAGCTAATTCCTAACTAATTCCTAACTAATTCCTATTTTTATTTGCATAGTTAGCCATGTCATCTCAGAAACTCATTAGACCTTCTAGGATGATAACGAACGTGGATCAAAAGGAATTTCATTATGCAAAGCAGATTATTCTACCTAGACGTTTGGGATAATGTTCCCTATCTCTCACTCGTATTCATATTTACACAAGGCTTATACGTGTTTCTCTGCTACTGCTAGTATTATTATTATTATTATTATTATTATTATTATTATTATTATTATTATTATTATTATTATTATTATTATTATTACAAGCTAAGCTACAACCCTAGTTGGAAAACCAGGATGTTAAGCTACAACCCTAGTTGGAAAAGCAGAATGCTAGGCTACAACCCTAGTTAGAAAACGCAGGAAGCTAGGCTACAACCCTAGTTGGAAAACCAGGATGCTAAGCTACAACCCAAGTTAGAAAAGCAGGAAGCTAAGCTACAACCCTAGTTAGAAAATGCAGGAAGCTAAGCTACAACTCTAGTTGGAAAACCAGGATGCTAAGCTACAACCCTAGTTGGAAAAGCAGGAAGCTAGGCTAAAACCCTAGTTGGAAAACCAGGAAGCTAAGCTACAACCCTAGTTAGAAAAGCAGGATGCTAAGCTACAACCCTAGTTGGAAAAGCAGAATGCTAGGCTACAACCCTAGTTAGAAAACGCAGGAAGCTAGGGTACAATCCTAGTTGGAAAAAAACAGGAAGCTAAGCTACAACCCTAGTTAGAAAACGCAGGAAGCTAAGCTACAACTCTAGTTGGAAAACCAGGATGCTAAGCTACAACCCAAGTTAGAAAAGCAGGAAGCTAGGCTAAAACCCTAGTTGGAAAACCAGGAAGCTAAGCTACAACCCTAGTTAGAAAAGCAGGAAGTTAAGCTACAACCCTAGAAGGAAAACCAGGATGCTAAGCTACAACCCAAGTTAGAAAACCAGGATGCTAAGCTACAACCCTAGTTGGAAAACCAGGATGCTAAGCTACAACCCTAGTTAGAAAAGCAGGAAGCTAGGCTACAACCCAAGTTAGAAAAGCAGGAAGCTAAGCTACAACCCTAGTTGGAAAAGCAGAATGCTAGGCTACAACCCTAGTTAGAAAACCAGGATGCTAAGCTACAACCCTAGTTAGAAAAGCAGGAAGCTAAGCTACAACCCAAGTTAGAAAAGCAGGATGCTAAGCTACAACCCTAGTTGGAAAAGCAGAATGCTAGACTACAACCCTAGTTAGAAAACGCAGGAAGCTAGGCTACAACCCTAGTTGGAAAACCAGGATGCTAAGCTACAACCCAAGTTAGAAAAGCAGGATGCTAAGCTACAACCCTAGTTGGAAAACCAGGATGCTAAGCTACAACCCTAGTTAGAAAAACAGGAGGCTAAGCTACAACCCAAGTTAGAAAAGCAGGAAGCTAAGCTACAACCCTAGTTGGAAAAGCAGAATGCTAGACTACAACCCTAGTTAGAAAACGCAGGAAGCTAGGCTACAACCCTAGTTGGAAAACCAGGATGCTAAGCTACAACCCAAGTTAGAAAAGCAGGATGCTAAGCTACAACCCTAGTTGGAAAACCAGGATGCTAAGCTACAACCCTTGTTAGAAATCAGGAAGCTAAGCTACAACCCAAGTTAGAAAAGCAGGAAGCTAAGCTACAACCCTAGTTGGAAAAGCAGAATGCTAGGCTACAACCCTAGTTAGAAAACCAGGATGCTAAGCTACAACCCTAGAAGGAAAACCAGGATGCTAAGCTACAACCCAAGTTAGAAAAGCAGGAAGCTAAGCTACAACCCTAGTTGGAAAACCAGGATGCTAAGCTACAACCCTAGAAGGAAAACCAGGATGCTAAGCTACAACCCAAGTTAGAAAAGCAGGATGCTAAGCTACAACCCTAGTTGGAAAACCAGGATGCTAAGCTACAACCCTAGTTAGAAAAACAGGAAGCTAAGCTACAACCCAAGTTAGAAAAGCAGGAAGCTAAGCTACAACCCTAGTTGGAAAAGCAGAATGCTAGACTACAACCCTAGTTAGAAAACGCAGGAAGCTAGGCTACAACCCTAGTTGGAAAACCAGGATGCTAAGCTACAACCCAAGTTAGAAAAGCAGGATGCTAAGCTACAACCCTAGTTGGAAAACCAGGATGCTAAGCTACAACCCTTGTTAGAAATCAGGAAGCTAAGCTACAACCCAAGTTAGAAAAGCAGGAAGCTAAGCTACAACCCTAGTTGGAAAAGCAGAATGCTAGGCTACAACCCTAGTTAGAAAACCAGGATGCTAAGCTACAACCCTAGAAGGAAAACCAGGATGCTAAGCTACAACCCAAGTTAGAAAAGCAGGATGCTAAGCTACAAGCCCAATTGGAAAACCAGGATGCTAAGCTACAACCCTAGTTGGAAAAGCAGAATGCTAAGCTACAACCCAAGTTAGAAAAGCGGGATGCTAAGCTACAACCCTAGTTGGAAAACCAGGATGCTAAGCTACAACCCAAGTTAGAAAAGCAGGATGCTAAGCTACAACCCTAGTTGGAAAACCAGGATGCTAAGCTACAACCCTTGTTAGAAATCAGGAAGCTAAGCTACAACCCAAGTTAGAAAAGCAGGAAGCTAAGCTACAACCCTAGTTGGAAAAGCAGAATGCTAGGCTACAACCCTAGTTAGAAAATCAGGATGCTAAGCTACAACCCTAGTTGGAAAACCAGGATGCTAAGCTACAACCCTAGAAGGAAAACCAGGATGCTAAGCTACAACCCTAGTTAGAAAACCAGGATGCTAAGCTACAACCCTAGTTAGAAAACCAGGATGCTAAGCTACAACCCTAGAAGGAAAACCAGGATGCTAAGCTACAACCCAAGTTAGAAAAGCAGGATGCTAAGCTACAAGCCCAATTGGAAAACCAGGATGCTAAGCTACAACCCTAGTTGGAAAAGCAGAATGCTAAGCTACAACCCAAGTTAGAAAAGCGGGATGCTAAGCTACAACCCTAGTTGGAAAACCAGGATGCTAAGCTACAACCCAAGTTAGAAAAGCGGGATGCTAAGCTACAACCCTAGTTGGAAAACCAGGATGCTAAGCTACAACCCTTGTTAGAAATCAGGAAGCTAAGCTACAACCCAAGTTAGAAAAGCAGGAAGCTAAGCTACAACCCTAGTTGGAAAAGCAGAATGCTAGACTACAACCCTAGTTAGAAAACGCAGGAAGCTAGGCTACAACCCTAGTTGGAAAACCAGGATGCTAAGCTACAACCCAAGTTAGAAAAGAAGGATGCTAAGCTACAACCCTAGTTGGAAAACCAGGATGCTAAGCTACAACCCTTGTTAGAAATCAGGAAGCTAAGCTACAACCCAAGTTAGAAAAGCAGGAAGCTAAGCTACAACCCTAGTTGGAAAAGCAGAATGCTAGGCTACAACCCTAGTTAGAAAACCAGGATGCTAAGCTACAACCCTAGAAGGAAAACCAGGATGCTAAGCTACAACCCAAGTTAGAAAAGCAGGATGCTAAGCTACAAGCCCAATTGGAAAACCAGGATGCTAAGCTACAACCCTAGTTGGAAAAGCAGAATGCTAAGCTACAACCCAAGTTAGAAAAGCGGGATGCTAAGCTACAACCCTAGTTGGAAAACCAGGATGCTAAGCTACAACCCAAGTTAGAAAAGCAGGATGCTAAGCTACAACCCTAGTTGGAAAACCAGGATGCTAAGCTACAACCCTTGTTAGAAATCAGGAAGCTAAGCTACAACCCAAGTTAGAAAAGCAGGAAGCTAAGCTACAACCCTAGTTGGAAAAGCAGAATGCTAGGCTACAACCCTAGTTAGAAAACCAGGATGCTAAGCTACAACCCTAGTTGGAAAACCAGGATGCTAAGCTACAACCCTAGAAGGAAAACCAGGATGCTAAGCTACAACCCTAGTTAGAAAACCAGGATGCTAAGCTACAACCCTAGTTAGAAAACCAGGATGCTAAGCTACAACCCTAGAAGGAAAACCAGGATGCTAAGCTACAACCCAAGTTAGAAAAGCAGGATGCTAAGCTACAAGCCCAATTGGAAAACCAGGATGCTAAGCTACAACCCTAGTTGGAAAAGCAGAATGCTAAGCTACAACCCAAGTTAGAAAAGCGGGATGCTAAGCTACAACCCTAGTTGGAAAACCAGGATGCTAAGCTACAACCCAAGTTAGAAAAGCGGGATGCTAAGCTACAACCCTAGTTGGAAAACCAGGATGCTAAGCTACAACCCTTGTTAGAAATCAGGAAGCTAAGCTACAACCCAAGTTAGAAAAGCAGGAAGCTAAGCTACAACCCTAGTTGGAAAAGCAGAATGCTAGACTACAACCCTAGTTAGAAAACGCAGGAAGCTAGGCTACAACCCTAGTTGGAAAACCAGGATGCTAAGCTACAACCCAAGTTAGAAAAGCAGGATGCTAAGCTACAACCCTAGTTGGAAAACCAGGATGCTAAGCTACAACCCAAGTTAGAAAACCAGGATGCTAAGCTACAACCCTAGTTGGAAAACCAGGATGCTAAGCTACAACCCTTGTTAGAAATCAGGAAGCTAAGCTACAACCCAAGTTAGAAAAGCAGGAAGCTAAGCTACAACCCTAGTTGGAAAAGCAGAATGCTAGGCTACAACCCTAGTTAGAAAACCAGGATGCTAAGCTACAACCCTAGAAGGAAAACCAGGATGCTAAGCTACAACCCAAGTTAGAAAAGCAGGATGCTAAGCTACAAGCCCAATTGGAAAACCAGGATGCTAAGCTACAACCCTAGTTGGAAAAGCAGAATGCTAAGCTACAACCCAAGTTAGAAAAGCGGGATGCTAAGCTACAACCCTAGTTGGAAAACCAGGATGCTAAGCTACAACCCAAGTTAGAAAAGCAGGAAGCTAAGCTACAACCCTAGTTGGAAAAGCAGAATGCTAAGCTACAACCCAAGTTAGAAAAGCAGGATGCTAAGCTACAAGCCCAATTGGAAAACCAGGATGCTAAGCTACAACCCTAGTTGGAAAAGCAGAATGCTAAGCTACAACCCAAGTTAGAAAAGCAGGATGCTAAGCTACAACCCTAGTTGGAAAACCAGGATGCTAAGCTACAACCCTAGAAGGAAAACCAGGATGCTAAGCTACAACCCAAGTTAGAAAAGCAGGATGCTAAGCTACAAGCCCAATTGGAAAACCAGGATGCTAAGCTACAACCCTAGTTGGAAAAGCAGAATGCTAAGCTACAACCCAAGTTAGAAAAGCGGGATGCTAAGCTACAACCCTAGTTGGAAAACCAGGATGCTAAGCTACAACCCAAGTTAGAAAAGCGGGATGCTAAGCTACAACCCTAGTTGGAAAACCAGGATGCTAAGCTACAACCCTTGTTAGAAATCAGGAAGCTAAGCTACAACCCAAGTTAGAAAAGCAGGAAGCTAAGCTACAACCCTAGTTGGAAAAGCAGAATGCTAGACTACAACCCTAGTTAGAAAACGCAGGAAGCTAGGCTACAACCCTAGTTGGAAAACCAGGATGCTAAGCTACAACCCAAGTTAGAAAAGCAGGATGCTAAGCTACAACCCTAGTTGGAAAACCAGGATGCTAAGCTACAACCCAAGTTAGAAAACCAGGATGCTAAGCTACAACCCTAGTTGGAAAACCAGGATGCTAAGCTACAACCCTTGTTAGAAATCAGGAAGCTAAGCTACAACCCAAGTTAGAAAAGCAGGAAGCTAAGCTACAACCCTAGTTGGAAAAGCAGAATGCTAGGCTACAACCCTAGTTAGAAAACCAGGATGCTAAGCTACAACCCTAGAAGGAAAACCAGGATGCTAAGCTACAACCCAAGTTAGAAAAGCAGGATGCTAAGCTACAAGCCCAATTGGAAAACCAGGATGCTAAGCTACAACCCTAGTTGGAAAAGCAGAATGCTAAGCTACAACCCAAGTTAGAAAAGCAGGATGCTAAGCTACAACCCTAGTTGGAAAACCAGGATGCTAAGCTACAACCCTAGAAGGAAAACCAGGATGCTAAGCTACAACCCAAGTTAGAAAAGCAGGATGCTAAGCTACAAGCCCAATTGGAAAACCAGGATGCTAAGCTACAACCCTAGTTGGAAAAGCAGAATGCTAAGCTACAACCCAAGTTAGAAAAGCAGGATGCTAAGCTACAACCCTAGTTGGAAAAGCAGAATGCTAAGCTACAACCCAAGTTAGAAAAGCAGGATGCTAAGCTACAACCCTAGTTGGAAAACCAGGATGCTAAGCTACAACCCTAGAAGGAAAACCAGGATGCTAAGCTACAACCCAAGTTAGAAAAGCAGGATGCTAAGCTACAACCCTAGTTGGAAAACCAGGATGCTAAGCTACAACCCTTGTTAGAAATCAGGAAGCTAAGCTACAACCCAAGTTAGAAAAGCAGGAAGCTAAGCTACAACCCTAGTTGGAAAAGCAGAATGCTAGGCTACAACCCTAGTTAGAAAACCAGGATGCTAAGCTACAACCCTAGAAGGAAAACCAGGATGCTAAGCTACAACCCAAGTTAGAAAAGCAGGATGCTAAGCTACAAGCCCAATTGGAAAACCAGGATGCTAAGCTACAACCCTAGTTGGAAAAGCAGAATGCTAAGCTACAACCCAAGTTAGAAAAGCAGGATGCTAAGCTACAACCCTAGTTGGAAAACCAGGATGCTAAGCTACAACCCTAGAAGGAAAACCAGGATGCTAAGCTACAACCCAAGTTAGAAAAGCAGGATGCTAAGCTACAAGCCCAATTGGAAAACCAGGATGCTAAGCTACAACCCTAGTTGGAAAAGCAGAATGCTAAGCTACAACCCAAGTTAGAAAAGCGGGATGCTAAGCTACAACCCTAGTTGGAAAACCAGGATGCTAAGCTACAACCCTAGTTGGAAAAGCAGAATGCTAAGCTACAACCCAAGTTAGAAAAGCGGGATGCTAAGCTACAACCCTAGTTGGAAAACCAGGATGCTAAGCTACAACCCTAGTTAGAAAAGCAGAATGCTAAGCTACAACCCAAGTTAGAAAAGCGGGATGCTAAGCTACAACCCTAGTTGGAAAAGCAGAATGCTAAGCTACAACCCAAGTTAGAAAAGCGGGATGCTAAGCTACAACCCTAGTTGGAAAAGCAGAATGCTAAGCTACAACCCAAGTTAGAAAAGCGGGATGCTAAGCTACAACCCTAGTTGGAAAACCAGGATGCTAAGCTACAACCCTAGTTGGAAAAGCAGAATGCTAAGCTACAACCCAAGTTAGAAAAGCGGGATGCTAAGCTACAACCCTAGTTGGAAAACCAGGATGCTAAGCTACAACCCTAGTTGGAAAAGCAGAATGCTAAGCTACAACCCAAGTTAGAAAAGCGGGATGCTAAGCTACAACCCTAGTTGGAAAAGCAGAATGCTAAGCTACAACCCAAGTTAGAAAAGCGGGATGCTAAGCTACAACCCTAGTTGGAAAACCAGGATGCTAAGCTACAACCCTAGTTGGAAAACCAGGATGCTAAGCTACAACCCTAGTTAGAAAACGCAGGAAGCTAAGCTACAACCCTAGTTGGTGAAGCAGAATGCTAAGCTACAACCCAAGTTAGAAAAGCAGGAAGCTAAGCTACAACCCTAGTTGGAAAAGCAGAATGCTAAGCTACAACCCAAGTTAGAAAACCAGGATGCTAAGCTACAACCCAAGTTAGAAAAGCGGGATGCTAAGCTACAACCCTAGTTGGAAAACCAGGATGCTAAGCTACAACCCTAGTTAGAAAACGCAGGAAGCTAAGCTACAACCCTAGTTGGCGAAGCAGAATGCTAAGCTACAACCCAAGTTAGAAAAGCAGGAAGCTAAGCTACAACCCTAGTTGACTCTAGTTGGAAAAGCAGTAAGCTAAGCTACAACCCTAGTTAGAAAACGTAGGAAGCTAAGCAACAATCCTAGTTGGCAAAGCAGGAAGCTATGCTACAACCCTAGTTGGAAAAGCAGGAAGCTAAGCTACAACCCTAGTTGGAAAAGCAGGATGCTATAAGTCCCAGGGCTCCAACAGGGAGAAATAGCCTAGTAAGGAAAAGAAATAGGGAAATAAATCAACCACAAGTAATGGACAATCAAAATAAAATATTTTAAGAACAGTAATAACATTAAATTAGATATTTCATATATAAACTATAAATACTTCAAATAACCAGAGGAATAGAAATAAGATAGAATAGTGTGCCAGAGTGTAACCCGTTTAAAAATGACCAATACTTATTCAGTATCACGTACTATATAGTAAACATTTGTAGAGCACGAAAATGAGCCAAGAATGAATTGTGAAAAGAATAGTGCTTACAGATATTCATCTTTGATAATCAAAAGCAACTGCAGAAAGTAGTGCAAGATTGAAAGCAATGAAAACTTGGGAAACATTGTTATATTTTGTATCTTTATCATCATCACGATGTAATTTAATTGTACGACTTACATTGGTGCCTAGATAGCATTTTTAGTCGTTTTTTTCTTGAAAAAAAAAAATAGCAAATAATTTCTATCTTTTGTCTCCTTGTAAAAGTTGTTAAGCTTTCATTTTAAACTAATCTTGTTAACATTTCATTTGAAACTAATGTTTTTAACATTTCATTTGAAACGAATCTTGTAAACATTTCATTTGAAACTAATCTTGTTAACTTTTCATTTGAAACTAATCGTCATCTACAAAAAGTAAACAAATAACATTTTAATGAAGATGAAAAATGGGGTCAAGGCAGCAAATAAAAAGAACTAAGAAAAAACTGAAATAAAGATTAAAACACTAAATAACGGTAACGTGGCATTTAATGTCCTGTGGAGCTATAAAAATAGTATACAAAAATACGAAAATAACTAAAGGAACTAAAACCCATTAAATGCCGTAAATATCGCATTTAAAGTACCGAGGAATTATAGAATTACGAACAAAGACCAAAAAGACTCTTAAAATAAATTAAATGTCGGGTATTTTTAATTAAACAACCTCAGAGAGAGAGAGAGAGAGGAAAAAAAAAGCATAAACAGCACAAGCTTTGTTGGAGTTACTTCCCTACAGTGAACCATAATTATCGATACTTACAAGTATACATATACATACATATATACAGTATATATATATATATACATATATATATATATATATATATATATACAAATTATATCTATATCTATATATACATATATATATATACAGTATATGTATATATATACATAAATTATATCTAAATCTACATATATACATACATACATACATGCATACATGATATATATATATATATATATATATATATATATATATACATATATATAACTGATATATGTGTTTGTATAAATGCTGTAGCCTACATGTTCATAAAAATCTATATATGAATATATAATAAATACATACACACACACCCATATATATATATATATATATATATATATATATATATATACATATATATAACTGATATATGTGTTTGTATAAATGCTGTAGCCTACATGTTCATAAAAATCTATATATGAATATATAATAAATACATACACACACACCCATATATATATATATATATATATATATATATATATATATATATATATATATATATATATACACACAGTATATATGAATAGATAATGTGTATATACATACATACATAAACCCATATAATATATATGCACTATTTATTCACACTAAACTAGAAGCCAATAACCATTTCCCGAAGCACCCACCATCAACTGACCTCTACGAAGCAATTGCTTTAGTCATTTGAACGCGAAATGACCGTAATATCCACAACACAAAAACCAAAGCTCATTTGCATAATAAGCATATCAACCCTATTCTACATATCATTATGACCCCGTCCAAAAATACATGGTGGTACCTAAACACATAATGTCATCATCATTTGATCACGAGAGAGAGAGAGAGAGAGAGAGAGAGAGAGAGAGAGAGAGAGAGAGAGAGAGGGTGGACTTCCTTTAATCTAGTGTATGTTTAGACACCTTCACTACTACTACTACTGCTACTACAAAAGAGAGAGAGAGAGAGAGAGAGAGAGAGAGAGAGAGAGAGAGAGAGAGAGAGAGATAAAATGGACTTCCTCCAATCGTGTGTGTTGAGACACCTTCACTACGAGAGGAGAGAGAGAGAGAGAGAGAGAGAGAGAGAGAGAGAGAGAGAGAGAGAGAGAGATTGATTTGAGGTTTTTAGGCATCCTGACATCTGAGGTCATTGACGAGAGAGAGAGAGAGAGAGAGAGAGAGAGAGAGAGAGAGGGTGGACTTCCTCCAATCTAGTGTATGTTCAGGCACCTTCACTATGAATTTGAGCATAATGTTGAACATAATGTTTATTTATATCTTTGAAAATGTTGGAGCAAAATTTATTTAGCCATGTTCGCTGAGACCATTTCACTCCAGAAATCGATTGGTAGTATCAATTGGCTATTTCATGAGCCGATCTTAAACCACTACGTTTTGTCAAGAAATTTAAGAGGCCTTAGGTGAACCTCTGTAATCTTACCAACCTAAATAGATGAAACCTCATTAAGATGTAGAAGAGAAGAATCTGTAATAACATACTGCTCAATAAACTGTATCTTAATATACTATATATTCCTACGCGAAAAAAAAAAAAATAAATATAATTTCAGAAGCGAGATTCATAGAGCTTAAGGGATGTAAACAAAGCCAGTTCAATTAACCTGAATGTTAAGAAAATAGAAGGCTTGGCGTACATGACAAATTGAAGTTGTGAGAGAGAGAGAGAGAGAGAGAGAGAGAGAGAGAGAGAGAGAGAGAGAGAGAGAGAGAGAGAGAGAGACTCCAAGGTGCCAGGGTTCTTGGGTAATTCCTATTAACAGCACTACTGTTTCAACTCCCATTACATGAGGTGATATGGATCCCATTGTTTTCTTTTTTATGGCTGATCACTAGGATGAATTACTTATCTTGATGCTTTCAATAATTACTAGGCCACCACTGTAAATATAATCCAATGAAAAAAAAATGGATGGTTTTTTTAATTATGATTCAAAATTTTAAAACACAAGGAACTTTATTTCATGAATAAATTCAATAAAGAACCCAGAAGCTTATGTCTGAAAGCATGCCTAACATGTTTTGTTAAAGTTGTTATAGTTTATATAGGAAATATGTATTCTAATGTTGTTAATATTGTTACCGTTCTTAAAATATTTCATTTTTCCTTGTTTCCTTTCCTCACTAGGCTATTCTCCCTATTGGGGACTTTGGGCATATGGCATATCCTGCATTCTCAATAAGGGTTGTTGCTTATCTAGTAATAATAATAATAATAATAATAATAATAATAATAATAATAATAATAATAATAATAATAATAATACAAAATATCTGATGTATAATACTAAATCAATTTATACAATACGCAAATAAAAATCAGCCTCCGATACCATTCCACGACCGAAATAAACAGTCGAGTAAACAAGATGCTATAAAACGGGGGGGAGAAGGAATCAACAAAAACAATGAACACAATCTCCATTATCGTCATTTCCTATAACCCTAAGCTAACTAAATACACTTACATGCCAACAATGTTTCCCTTGAGCGACATCAGTACAAGAGAAGGCCTCTTAATCGGAAGGACGCCTGATTTAGAACCCTTGCCGTCCATGCAGATGTTCAAGACTACTGGTAGCATCCATCGTTTACCTATTCTGGTACCATTTATTTCCATCTCTTGAGCCATATAATATTTACATTCGGCAACTTCGTTGCGATGGTTTATGTTTTCATAGGTGTGTATTTTGTAGTGTATGTTCAGACACATTCACTACTACTACTACTACTACTACTACTACTACTACTACTACTACGAGAGAGAGAGAGAGAGAGAGAGAGAGAGAGAGAGAGAGAGAGAGAGAGAGAGAGAGAGAGAGGTGGATTTTCTCCAATTTAAAGTCGCACAACTCAAAAACTATTTGACCGAATCGCATGAAATTTGGTGAGATGATTGGCCATGGTCCAAGGACAATTTGATTAGATTTTGTGAGTGATTGGATCAAAGATCAAGGTCAAGGTAACAAAAAGGTCAAAGATCAAGGTAAGAAAAAAGGTCAAAAACGTCTTTTTGCTATATCGTGGTCAACTTTTATCCGATTTGCATGAACCTAGTGACAAAATGTGGTTAATTCAATTGTCTATCTTGTAATGTGGCGTTGGCGAAGGTATGCACTCTACCGAGGGCACAGTCTAGTGTCTCGTGTTTTTCAAGTACCGAATTAATTTACTCTTCTTAAACTTGAAAAGGCCAAAAACCTCCTTTAGCTTTACCGTGGTCAATTTGTATCTAATTTGCATGAGCCTAGTTCCAAAATGTGCATAATTCAGTAGCCTATCTTGTTATGGGGCGTTGGCGAAGGTATGCGCTCTACAGAGGGCCCATTCTAGCCAAAATGTGCACAATCAAATTCCCTATCTTGTTATTTGGCGTTGGCGAAGGTATGCGCTCTACAGAGAGCCCATTCTAGCCAAAATGTGCACAATCAAATTCCCTATCTTGTTATTTGGCGTTGGCGAAGGTATGCGCTCTACAGAGAGCCCATTCTAGCCAAAATGTGCACAATTAAATTCCCTATCCTGTTATTTGGCGTTGGCGAAGGTATGCGCTCTACAGAGAGGCCATTCTAGCCAAAATGTGCACAATTAAATTCCCTATCCTGTTATTTGGCGTTGGCGAAGGTATGCGCTCTACAGAGAGGCCATTCTAGCCAAAATGTGCACAATTAAATTCCCTATCCTGTTATTTGGCGTTGGCGAAGGTATGCGCTCTACAGAGAGGCCATTCTAGCCAAAATGTGCACAATTAAATTCCCTATCCTGTTATTTGGCGTTGGCGAAGGTATGCGCTCTACAGAGAGGCCATTCTAGCCAAAATGTGCACAATTAAATTCCCTATCCTGTTATTTGGCGTTGGCGAAGGTATGCGCTCTACAGAGAGGCCATTCTAGCCAAAATGTGCACAATTAAATTCCCTATCCTGTTATTTGGCGTTGGCGAAGGTATGCGCTCTACAGAGAGCCCATTCTAGCCAAAATGTGCACAATTAAATTCCCTATCCTGTTATTTGGCGTTGGCGAAGGTATGCGCTCTACAGAGAGCCCATTCTAGCCAAAATGTGCACAATTAAATTCCCTATCCTGTTATTTGGCGTTGGCGAAGGTATGCGCTCTACAGAGAGCCCATTCTAGCCAAAATGTGCACAATTAAATTCCCTATCCTGTTATTTGGCGTTGGCGAAGGTATGCGCTCTACAGAGAGCCCATTCTAGCCAAAATGTGCACAATTAAATTCCCTATCCTGTTATTTGGCGTTGGCGAAGGTATGCGCTCTAAAGAGAGCCCATTCTAGCCAAAATGTGCACAATTAAATTCCCTATCCTGTTATTTGGCGTTGGCGAAGGTATGCGCTCTACAGAGAGCCCATTCTAGCCAAAATGTGCACAATTAAATTCCCTATCCTGTTATTTGGCGTTGGCGAAGGTATGCGCTCTACAGAGAGCCCATTCTAGCCAAAATGTGCACAATTAAATTCCCTATCCTGTTATTTGGCGTTGGCGAAGGTATGCGCTCTACAGAGAGCCCATTCTAGCCAAAATGTGCACAATTAAATTCCCTATCTTGTTATTTGGCGTTGGCGAAGGTATGCGCTCTACAGAGAGCCCATTCTAGCCAAAATGTGCACAATTAAATTCCCTATCTTGTTATTTGGCGTTGGCGAAGGTATGCGCTCTACAGAGAGCCCATTCTAGCCAAAATGTGCACAATTAAATTCCCTATCTTGTTATTTGGCGTTGGCGAAGGTATGCGCTCTACAGAGAGCCCATTCTAGCCAAAATGTGCACAATTAAATTCCCTATCTTGTTATCTGGCGTTGGCGAATGTATGCGCTCTACAGAGAGCCCATTCTACCCAAAATGTGCACAATTAAATTCCCTATCTTGTTATTTGGCGTTGGCGAAGGTATGCGCTCTACAGAGAGCCCATTCTACCCAAAATGTGCACAATTAAATTCCCTATCTTGTTATCTGGCGTTGGCGAAGGTATGCGCTCTACAGAGAGCCCATTCTACCCAAAATGTGCACAATTAAATTCCCTATCTCGTTATTTGGCGTTGGCGAAGGTATGCGCTCTACAGAGAGCCCATTCTACCCAAAATGTGCACAATTAAATTCCCTATCTTGTTATCTGGCGTTGGCGAAGGTATGCGCTCTACAGAGAGCCCATTCTAGCCAAAATGTGCACAATTAAATTCCCTATCTTGTTATTTGGCGTTGGCGAAGGTATGCGCTCTACAGAGAGCCCATTCTAGCCAAAATGTGCACAATTAAATTCCCTATCTTGTTATCTGGCGTTGGCGAAGGTATGCGCTCTACAGAGAGCCCATTCTAGCCAAAATGTGCACAATTAAATTCCCTATCTTGTTATTTGGCGTTGGCGAAGGTATGCGCTCTACAGAGAGCCCATTCTAGCCAAAATGTGCACAATTAAATTCCCTATCTTGTTATTTGGCGTTGGCGAAGGTATGCGCTCTACAGAGAGCCCATTCTAGCCAAAATGTGCACAATTAAATTCCCTATCTTGTTATCTGGCGTTGGCGAAGGTATGCGCTCTACAGAGAGCCCATTCTACCCAAAATGTGCATAATTAAATTGCCTTTCTAGTGTCCCATGTTTTACTCTTCGTAAACATGGATGAAACGAACACTTTCTGATATCTCAAAACGAAACGATTTCCCAGTGTGACACACGGTCTGGTGACCAGCTCGATTTGTATTGCTATTGTCGTCTCCGAGAGCGTCTTGGTATCTGTGATGTCCAATAGACTAACGACTGATCCCGCGAAAATACCGGTTTTCATTTCCGTTTCCTCATTGTCTGCGGGAGATTTTGTTTGCTCTGGGAAGAGAAATTGGTTTGTTATTCTCAATAGATCGTTCGCTTTACCATCAGAATTCCCTTTCTTTTTTTTTACACATTCATAGGTCCCTTCTTTTAACGACTCGTTTATACAAATATTTATGCTATTCTATAAAATATCTTATATAAAAAAAAAATTAAGAGCCAAATTTCTCTCTTAAGACAACCCCAATTTCAAAACAATGTAAAACAGAACAGTAAAAAAATATATCACCAATTAAAAACCCAGAAATTATTTAGCAATTGCTAATTTCCAATA
Source organism: Palaemon carinicauda (assembly GCF_036898095.1). NCBI lineage: Eukaryota > Metazoa > Arthropoda > Malacostraca > Decapoda > Palaemonidae > Palaemon > Palaemon carinicauda. Next base: position 4,721,501 of record NC_090731.1, read on the forward strand.
GTTCAGGTGAAACAACATAAAGTCAGGGAATGTAAACAGCCAGCAGACTCTCTCTCTCTCTCTCTCTCTCTCTCTCTCTCTCTCTCTCTCTCTCTCTCTCTCTCTCTCTCTCTCTCTCTCTCTCTCTCCAAGACCAGCATCAGGTATCTTGGCACTGGTTTTGAGAAAGAAAAATAAACCTTATGCGTGGTACAGCATGCGGGAGGTTGGATAACTCCCTCTCTCTCTCTCTCTCTCTCTCTCTCTCTCTCTCTCTCTCTCTCTCTCTCTCTCTCTCTCTCTACTTAATTTAATTGTCCAATATCATAACTTAGTACCGTCAGAGATATATTAAAAATATTGGCATTACTACGATTAAATGTAATATCCACAGACTCTCTCTCTCTCTCTCTCTCTCTCTCTCTCTCTCTCTCTCTCTCTACTTAATCTAACTGTCCAATATCATAACTTAGTACCGTCAGAGAAATATTAAAAGTATTATCATTACTACGATTAGAATATGTAATATTCACAGACACTCGGTTGCAGTATTCAGATCTCTCTCTCTCTCTCTCTCTCTCTCTCTCTCTCTCTCTCTCTCTCTCCTCCCCTTGGACAAGATGAAATGACAACCTCATACGACCTCAGTCACGTTAAGAGAATCCACTTAAACACATTTTAGGTCATGTTCTGTCTGTTGAGTTTGATGCATTTTACTCGACTTGCAGAAATTCATCTTCATGCTTCCATTCTTTTATGTCTTCTCTCAATGTGAATACGCATTTTAGTGTAATATCTGTACTATAGTTAAAGTGAATTTGGTAGTTATTCTTAATTATTTGAAATTTATATTTATTTTCTTTAATCTGGCCTCTATTTTGTTTCGGATTACTCTACGTTACACAAAACAATTACACAAAAATGAACATACATACATTGTAAGGACATATATACAGTATATATATATATATATATATATATATATTATATATATATATATATATAATATATATATATATATATATATGCACATAAATTATGTAGATAATATATTAAACACATATATATGCTTATGCAATGTACATAGGCATGTATGTGTATATATTAAAAGCAGTACAATAGTGACACTTCTGATAACGGAAAATATATTTCTAATTTTTTTCATTGATTAATAAGTAAATTACAAACTTTAGCCATTCATATAGATTTTTACTATGTCATCAAGATATGCATTCAAGAGAGAGCACATTAAGGGAGAATTTTTTTTTTGGAAATTACCACGTATGTCAAAAAAAAAAAGAAAAAAAAGGTATATTGATGTATAAAAACATACGCCAATGAAAATCCAGAATATAAAGGCGACTTGGATTACCTACAACAGATTAGGTAATCAAAAGTATTCGGGTCAAATATAATCCTCGAAGAATTATTTTTCGCGAAAGGTCAAAAGTGAAATGAACTTGGAAGCCGGGGTAAAGCAGATCAACACATCAAGGTTCACCATGCACACACACACACACACACACACACACACACACACACACACACACACAAAAAAAATTGGAATAAAATGTTGTCTGGCATTTACCGTTTTATAAACAGATATATTGACGTTAAGGAGTGATATTACGGTCACCAACCCGTAAGAGGTCAAGATTACGGTCGCCTGTATTTCTGAAAATACGGCTGAGAACCGTATATTTTCCACCGAGAATTTTCTATTAAAATTACGATTTTTTAGTGTGTAGCTGTTTCTTCAGATCTCATACGTAATAGTTCACGCGATTTGTTGAAATTTCTAGCGTTCCTGCTTATTAGCTCTATGCAAGTGAAGATTTTATTACTACCCTGAGTCCTCTCTTTAGTATTCCTCTTTGGAAAGACAAAAAAGCTATCGTTAATTTACCTTTATTTATTAATTTACTTGTTTATTCGCTGTTTTCCTCTCTTCTCCCTTGTTGTCTTTCTTTTTTATAGATGATTTGAAACAACAATAATAAGAATAATAATGGTAATCTAGCATTAATTTACCTTTATTTATTAATTTACTTGCTTATTCGCTGTTTCCTCCTCTGTTCCCTTTTTGTCTTTTTTTTTTATAGATGATTTGAAACAACAATAATAAGAATAAGAATGGAAATCTTGCTTTAATTTAGCCCTTATTTATTAATTTACTTGTTTATTTACTTTTTTCGCTGTTTCCTCCTCTTCTCCATTTTTGTCTCTTTATTTTGTGGATGCTTTGAAACAACAACGACAATAAAAACATTTACAAATCAATGTTTCCCCATTCACCTCTTCCTCGTGAATAACATACTTTCTTTTCGTTTGTCATTTGCCAATTCATGGAAATACAATTTTTCGAAAAGCTGTCGAAGATACGAATTTTAATACTTGGTAACAACATACGGGACCCTTCTATTTCTATTGGAAAAGTCCACTGCCTGGCGATCGCCGGGCTGGAGTTCGAGTCCCGCTTAAGTTCGATAGTTTTCTTGTAGTGTCTTCAACCTTACTATCCTTTTTGAGCTAAGGATGGAGGCTTTGGGAGAGCCTATAGGTATACCTGCTGAGTCATCACCAGCTATTATCTGGCACTCCCGGGTCCTAGCTTGGATGGAGAGGGGGCTTGGCCACTCATCATATGAATATATGATCCTTCTAGGGCATTGGCTTGCTACCTATAGTCCATTTCTTTTAGCGAGGCAGATTAACACCGACTCGCAGCGGTGCCCTGTTAGCTCGGAAAAGTTTCCTGATCGCTGATTGGTTAGAATTATCTAGTCCAACCAATCAGCGATGAGGAAACTTTTCCGAGCTAAAAGAGCACCGCTGCGAGTCGGTCCAAATATGCCTCGCTAAAAAAAAATTGACTATAGGGTATTGTAACTGTCCCTAGCCTCTGCCATTCATGAGCGGCCTTTAAACCTTTAAAGGGCCCATACAAGATTCATCTGCAGCAAATTCTCCGTTTAAGCAACCGGCGGCATACAAATGATATACCGAAGACCAAGGTCTATAGATATAGACCTTGCCGAAGACGATACTGGTAACACTGTGGTATAAAAAACACGTAAAACACCAAAGAAGCTAAAGTTACCGAGGACTGAGTTGGTCGATGGAACGGGTACAGAGAACAGTGGAGGTGGAAAATCGGGGAAGAAGGTGGGGTGGAAGGTGGGAGGTGGGCTGGAAGGAAGGAGATAGAAGGTGGTGGGTAAAAGGTGGGGTAGATAGATTTGGGGTGGAAGGTGATGGGGTTGAAGGTGAGGGATAGAAGGAGGGGGTTGAAGGTGGGGGTGGAAAGTGGGGTAGAAGGTGGAAGGGTGAAAGGTGGGGGGTAGACAGTGGGATGTGGAAGGTAAGGTGGAAGCTGGGACTGGAAGGTAGAAGGTGGAGTAAAAGGTGGGGTGGATAGTGGGTAGAAGGTGGTGGGGTGGAAGGGGGGGGGGGGGGTGGAAGGTGGGTGTTGGAAGGTGGTGGGGTGGAAAAGTGGGGTTGGAAGGTGGGTGGGATTGGAAGGTGGGGGTGGAAAGTGGTGTAGAAGGTAGAAGGGTGAAAAGTGGGGAGCGGAAGGTAAGGTGGAAGCTCGGACTGGAAGGTAGAAGGTGGGGTAAAAGGTGAGGTGGATGGTGCGTAGAAGGTGGTTGGGTGGAAGGTGGGGAGGGAAGGTGGATGTTGGAAGGTGGTGGTGGTGGAAGGTGGGGTTGGAAGGTGGTTAGGGTGGAAGGTGGGGTTGGAAGGTGGTGGGGTGGAAGGTGGGGGTGGGGAAAGCGGGTGCTGAAAGGTGGGAGATATAAGGTGTGGGGTGGAAGGTGAGGGAGGAAGGTGGGGTAGAATGTGGTGGTGGAAGGTGGGGGTGAAAGGAGGGATAGAATGAGAAGATGGAAGGTGGAGTAGGAGGGGAGTGGTGGAAACTGTGCAAGGAAGATGAGTCGTGGGAAATGCGGGGTGGAAGGTGGGTGTTGGAAGATAGGGGGTAGAAACTGTGACAGGAAGGTGGGTGGTGGGAGGTGGGGGATGGAAGGTGGGTTGGGTGGAGAGGAGCAGGAGTAAATGTGCAAGGCATACTTCAGGCGGTTCATGAATTTCCAAGGTGACTAATTTGTGGAAAATTAACAAATTGCTCAAGGCGAGAGAGAGTAAAACAACTTGAGGTTATGACACGAATATCATATATCTTAGGACGATGAATTTCCTAAGAAGGAAAATTGGAGCTTCAATAAACACAGCCTGGAATAAATGTTATCGAGGTTCACCAACTCGTAAAATAAGGGTAAAAATTCCAGTCGCCCTTATTTTATTGAAATACGGCTGAGAACAGTATATTTTTACGAAGAATTTCCGAGTAAAAAAAAAAAAAAAAAAAAAAAAAAAAAAAAAACCAGTGCAAGACTCCCAATGAAAAGCTAACAAGACATTTTAAAATATACATCTTGAAGAAGTAACACCGATGCATCTGTTTGTGAAATTACACTAAATTAATACACGCAGGAATATAATTTATTTCACAATTAACAGATAAGCGTATTTACAAAGAATGTCTGCATAAACATCCATAATAGTCAGTTTCTCTTTGCATAACCCTTTGGTAAAATAGAAGAGTTCAAATATCATGGACCTTCATCATCATAAAACGAATTCGTTAAAAGGCCAAATTTACTGTGTCTGCTTCAAGTTTAATTAATTAATATTAATCAATACATTATTTTTGCATAAGGTTCAACCTTAAGCGGAGGTTTAACAAATATGTAATGACAACAAATGCAACCGTTTCTAGTTCACTGCATTCTGCAGGACAAAGGCCTCAGACATGTAACTTCATATCTGGCGTTTAGCCAGTTTTCATAACACCGTGGTCTATATGGATTGGTGATGGTGGGAGATTTTCGTCTGATGGCTCAAAGCAAACCAACCTAGTGTATATATATACGTATATATATATATATATATATATATATATATATACATCAAAAGCCAGCAGGATATAATAAAATGCTAAAATGCCTCAGTACCTAACGGGTTCGTGCATCTGAATACACTTCTTCAGGTACTGAAACATTTTACTATTTCCTACTGGCTTTTACTGTATATCAAGTCACGTGATCCTTGTGACAGTAAAGCATATACATATACATACATACATACACACACACACACACACACACATATATATATATATATATATATATTATATATATATTATATACACACACAAATGTGTGTACCTACTAGCAATACCCTGGGTAACTCCCAAGAAGTCTAACAATTTGTAAACCGCCTACCTTTACAAAGCTTTTCCTAATAAAGACAATTCGGTAGATAATTAAATTCTTACTTCTACCATAAGCACAGCCAAATCAAATTAATTATTAGAATTAAAAAAAAAAAACCTTATGGCTCACGCAAGCATTCGGTAGTCTCTGCTCTCACCGACTCTTCTTATTTCATAATGATGTTTCTTTGCCATATCTGATATACATGATATT
>NC_090731.1:4727468-4732468 GCF_036898095.1 Palaemon carinicauda
CACAAGGAACTTTATTTCACGAATAAATTCAATAAAGAACCCAGAAGCTTATGTCTGAAAGCATGCCTAACATGTTTTGTTAAAGTTGTTATAGTTTATATAGGAAATATGTATTCTAATGTTGTTACCGTTCTTAAAATATTTTATTTTTCCTTGTTTCCTCTCCTCACGGGGCTATTTTCCCTATTGGGGACCTTGGGCATATAGCATATCCTGCTTTTCCAACCAGGGTTGTAGCTTAGCTAATAATAATAATAATAATAATAATAATAATAATAATAATAATAATAATAATAAACACTAATACAAAATATCTGATGTATAATACTGATAAGTCAATTTATACAATACGCAAATAAAAATCAGCCTCCGATACCATTCCACGACCGAAATAAACAGTCGAGTAAACAAGATGCTATAAAACGGGGGGGAAGAAGGAATCAACAAAAACAATGAACACAATCTTCATTATCGTCATTTCCTATAACCCTAAGCTAACTAAATACACTTACATGCCAACAATGTTTCCCTTGAGCGACATCAGTACAAGAGACCCCTGATTTAGAACCCTTGCCGACCATGCAGATGTTCAAGGACTGCCGGTAGCATCCATCGTTTACCTATTCTAGTGCCATTTATTTCCATCTCTTGAGCCATAGAATATCTACCTTCGGCAACTTCGTTGCGGTGGTTTATGTTTTCATAGGTGTGTATTTTATATGTCTGTCTGTTTGTGAGTCGCATAACTCAAAAACTATTTGACCGAATCGCATGAAATTTGGTGGAATGATTGGCCATGGTCCAAGGACAATTTGATTAGATTTTGTGAGTGATTGAATCAGAGATCAAGGTCAAGGTAACAAAAATGTCAAAGATCAAGGTAACAAAAAGGTAAAAAAACGTCTTTTTGCTTTATCGTGGTCAACTTTTATCCGATTTGCATGAACCTAGTGACAAAATGTGGTTAATTCAATTGTCTATCTTGTTATGTGGCGTTGGCGAAGGTATGCACTCTACCGAGGGCACAGTCTAGTGTCTCGTGTTTTTCAAGTACCGAATTAATTTACTCTTCTTAAACTTGAAAAGGCCAAAAACCTCCTTTAGCTATACCGTGGTCAATTTGTATCTAATTTGCATGAGCCTAGTGCCAAAATGTGCATAATTCAGTAGCCTATCTTGTTATGGGGCGTTGGCGAAGGTATGCGCTCTACAGAGCCCCCATTCTAGACAAAATGTGCATAATCAAATTACCTATCTTGTTATTTGGCGTTGGCAAAGGTATGCGGTCTACAGAGAGCCCATTCTAGCCAAAATGTGCACAATTAAATACCCTATCTTGTTATTTGGCGTTGGCGAAGGGATGCGCTCTACAGAGAGCCCATTCTAGCCAAAATATGCGTAATTAAATTGTCTATCTTGTTATTTGTCATTGGCGAAGGTATGCGCTCTACAGAGAGCCCATTCTAGCCAAAATGTGCATAATTAAATTACCTATCTTGTTATTTGTCATTGGCGAAGGTATGCGCTCTACAGAGAGCCCATTCTAGCCAAAATGTGCACAATCAAATTCCCTATCTTGTTATTTGGCGTTGGCGAAGGTATGCGCTCTAAAGACAGCCCATTCTAGCCAAAATGTTCATAATCAAATAGCCTTTCTAGTGTCCCATGTTTTACTCTTCGTAAACTTGGATGAAACGAACACTTTCTGATATCTCAAAACGAAACTATTTCCCAGTGTGACACACGGTCTGGTGACCAGCTCGATTTGTATTGCTATTGTCGTCTCCGAGAGCGTCTTGGTATCTGTGATGTCCAATAGACTAACGACTGATCCCGCGAAAATACCGGTTTTTATTTCCGTTTCCTCATTGTCTGCGGGAGATTTTGTTTGCTCTGGGAAGAGAAATTGGTTTGTTATTCTCAGTAGATCGTTCGCTTTACCATAAGAATTCCCTTTCTTTTTTTTTTACACATTCATAGGTCCCTTCTTTTAACGACTCGTTTATACAAATATTTATGCTATTCTATAAAATATCTTATATAAAAAAAAATTAAGAGCCAAATTTCTCTCTTAAGACAACCCCAATTTCAAAACAATGTAAAACAGAACAGTAAAAAAATATATCACCAATTAAAAACCCAGAAATTATTTAGCAATTGCTAATTTCCAATAGTTCAGGTGAAACAACATAAAGTCAGGGAATGTAAACAGCCAGCAGACTCTCTCTCTCTCTCTCTCTCTCTCTCTCTCTCTCTCTCTCCAAGACCAGCATCAGGTATCTTGGCACTGGTTTTGAGAAAGAAAAATAAACCTTATGCGTGGTACAGCATGCGGGAGGTTGGATACCCCCCCCCCCTCTCTCTCTCTCTCTCTCTCTCTCTCTCTCTCTCTCTCTCTCTCCTTCTCTCTCTCTCTCTCTCTCTCTCCCCTTGGACAAGATGAAATGACAACCTCATACGACCTCAGTCACGTAAGAGAATCCACTTGAACACATTTTAGGTCATGTTCTGTCTGTTGAGTTTGATGCATTTTACTCAACTTGCAGAAATTCATCTTCATGCTTCCATTCTTTTATGTCTTCTCTCAATGTGAATACGCATTTTAGTGTAATATCTGTACTATTGTTAGAGTGAATTTGGTAGGTATTCGTAATTATTTAAAATTATATTTATTTTCTTTAATCTCCCCTCTAATTTTGTTTCGGATTACTCTACGTTACACAAAACAATTACAAAAAAATGAACATACATACATTGTAAGTACATATATACAGCATATATATATATATATATATATATATATATATATATATATATATATATATATATATATATGCACATAAATTATGTAGATAATATATAAACACATATATATGCTTATGTATGTACATAGGCATGTATGTGTATATATTAAAAGCAGTACAATAGTGACACTTCTGATAACGGAAAATATATTTCTAATTTTTTCATTGATTAATAAGTAAATTACAAACTTTAGCCATTCATATAGATTTTTACTATGTCATCAAGATATGCATTCAAGAGAGAGCACATTAAGGGAGAATTTTTTTTTGGAAATTACCACGTATGTCAAAAAAAAAAAAAGAAAAAAAAAAGGTATATTGATGTATAAAAACATACGCCAATGAAAATCCAGAATATAAAGGCGACTTGGATTACCTACAACAGATTAGGTAATCAAAAGTATTCGGGTCAAATATAATCCTCGAAGAATTATTTTTCGCGAAAGGTCAAAAGTGAAATGAACTTGGAAGCCCGGGTAAAGCCGATCAACACATCAAGGTTCACCATGCACACACACACACACACACACACACACACACACACACACACAAATTGGAATAAATGTTGTCTGGCATTTACCGTTTTATAAACAGATATATTGACGTTAAGGAGTGATATTACGGTCACCAACCCGTAAGAGGTCAAGATTACGGTCGCCAGCTGTATTTCTGAAAAATACGGCTGAGAACCGTACATTTTCACTGAGAATTTTCTATTAAAATTACGATTTTTTAGTGTGTAGATGTTTCTTCAGATCTCATACGTAATAGTTCACGCGATTTGTTGAAATTTCTAGCGTTCCTGCTTATTAGCTCTATGCAAGTGAAGATTTTATTACTACCTGAGTCCTCCCTTTAGTATTCCTCTTTGGAAAGACAAAAAGCTATCGTTAATTTACCTTTATTTATTAATTTACTTGTTTATTCGCTGTTTCCTCTTCTTCTCCCTTGTTGTCTTATCTTTTTTATAGATGATTTGAAACAACAATAAGAAGAATAATAATGGTAATCTAGCATTAATTTACCTTTATTTATTAATTTACTTGCTTATTCGCTGTTTCCTCCTCTGTTCCCTTTTTGTCTTCTTTTTATAGATGATTTGAAACAACAATAATAAGAATAAGAATGGAAATCTTGCTTTAATTTAGCCTTATTTATTAATTTACTTGTTTATTTACTTTTTTTCGCTGTTTCCTCCTCTTCTCCATTTTTGTCTCTTTATTTTGTGGATGCTTTGAAACAACAACGACAATAACAACAATAACAAATCAATGTTTCCCCATTCACCTCTTCCTCGTGAATAACATACTTTCTTTTCGATTGTCATTTGCCAATTCATGGAAATACAATTTTTCAAAAAGCTGTCGAAGATACGAATTTTAATACTTGGTAACAACATATGGGACCCTTCTATTTTTATTGGAAAAGTCACTGCCTGGCGATCGCCGGACCGGAGTTCGAGTCCCACTTAAGTTCGATAGTTTCTTGTAGTGTCTTCAACCTAACTATCCTTTTTGAGCTAAGGATGGAGGCTTTGGGAGAGCCTATAGGTATACCTGCTGAGTCATCACCAGCTATTATCTGGCACTCCCGGGTCCTAGCTTGGATGGAAGGGGGGGGGGGGGGCTTGGCCACTCATCATATGGACATATGATCATTCTATGGCATTGGCTTGCTACCTAAAGTCCATTTCTTTTAGCGAGGCAGATTTGCATCGACTCGCAGCGGTGCCCTTTTAGCTCGGAAAAGTTTCCTGATCGCTGATTGGTTAGAATTATCTTGTCCAACCAATCAGCGATGAGGAAACTTTTCCGAGCTAAAAGGGCACCACTGCGAGTCGGTCCAAATCTGCCTCGCTAAAAAAAAAAATTGACTATAGGGTATTGTAACTGTCCCTAGCCTCTGCCATTCCTGAGCGGCCTTTAAACCTTTAAAGGGCCCATACAAGATTCATCTGCAGCAAATTCTCCGTTTAAACAACCGGCGGCATACAAATGATATACCGAAGACGATACTGGTAACACTGTGGTATAAAAACACGTAAAACACCAAAGAAGCTAAAGTTACCGAGGACTGAGTTGGTCGATGGAACGGGTAAGAGAACAGTGGAGGTGGAAAATCGGGGAAGAAGGTGGGGTGGAAGGTGGGAGGTAGAAGGTGGGCTGGAAGGTGGGGGTGGAAGGAGGGAGATAGAAG
>NC_090731.1:4739968-4764968 GCF_036898095.1 Palaemon carinicauda
ACGAATAAGAAGAAATTAATAGAATTCACTTCACAAAAATATCTGTAATAATATATTACTACGATGAGATTAAGAGAACTCTAACCCACGACAGTGGAAGACCTTTGTATTGTAATATTAACAATATTACAAATAATAATAATAACAATAATAAAAGAAGAGTATAGAATTAGAAATAAATAGAATTCACATCACAAAAAATGTCTGTAATAATATATTACTACGATGAGATTAAGAGAAGTAAACTTATTTTATTACTATCTTTGGGGCTGAGTCGGTAAGTCGATGGAACCTCAGTTTCTTGAGCCTGGGTTTGATTCCCCCGGCACACCAGAAGGTATTACCTTTGAATTGATTCCCCCTTGGGTATCTGATCCCGAGGTATAGAGAGAATCCAGATATTAGAAGGAGTATAATATATGGCTTATATAAATATGAAAAATCTCTAGTCTTGGGTAGTGCCATAGCCTTCATACCATGGTCTTCCACTGTCTTGGGTTAGAGTTCTCTTGCTTTAGGGTGCACTCGGGCACAATATTCTATCTTAATTCTCTTCCTCTTGTTTTGGTAAAGTTTTTATAGTTTATGAGATATTTATTTTAATGTTGTTGCTCTTCTTAAAATATTCTATTTTTTTTCGTTTCCTTTCATCACTGAGCTATTTTCCCTGTTGGAGCCCCTGGGCTTGTAGCATCACGCTTTTCCAACTGGGGTTGTAGCTTAGCAAATAAAAATAATAACAATAATAAAACACGTCTAAATGTGCAAAATTTATCATTAGTTATTGTTACATATTAGTAGTAGTAGTAGTAATAATAATAATAATAATAATAATAATAATAATACCACTTTGCATGGTTCATGATGATAATATTAATGCAATTATTTAAGTGAACAGATAACGTAATTTCGGAAAGACGTCTATCGAAATATAACGCTTGTGGGGAAACCTCTCGGATACAGTTGTACCAACCATGTGTCACACGATCGTACATAATTAATTTTGTATATATTATGCTTATATCTTCGCTCTTCCCTCGTACTAAAAAGAACCAGAATAAACATGTCTGCGTTTCTCCTATGTAACATTGTCTGTTTTTCGAACACGAAATTTCCTGTTGCCTTGGGGTTTTGTATATAAAGGAGAGTGTTCTATAATAAATTAACTCAGTTGCTTTCAGACTGCCTTTGAGTCACAACATTCTTTCGGCCCGTCACACAGTCAAGGCCAATAAAAATGGCTCTGGGTACAATTAAAGTAATGAAAATGGTCAAACACAGTCGCATTATAAATTAAAAAAAAATAACATTAAAGCTGATATACCAACAAAGAAAATAAATCCAGATAATAAGAAGGTATAAAAATACAATTAAAAATTAGTTACGTAATGGGCATGTCCTTCACACTCCCATAGAGAGATTAATTCACCAAACGTTCAGTTGGGCTCCACAAGTCACTAGAAAAGTTGGAAGATTTAAAAGCTCAAGATAGAGACGACTGACGAAATCTAACCCATGCCCTTTGCTTCAAAAGGCGTATTAGATGATGAATGATATCTATAGAACGTTTTTATATAAGTGAACATCTTGCATGAAATAAACTTAGTAGCATGGTAGGCCATATTTCGTATAGACAATATGCCTTTTAATTGGACGACTGGCGAAATCTAACCGAGGCCCTTTGCGTCAATAAGCGTAGGAGATGATGATGAATGATATCTATAGAAAGTTTTTATGTAAGTGAACACCTTGCATGAAATAAAACTTAGTAGCATGATAGCCCATATTTCGTATAGACAATATGCCTTTTAATTAGGTTATTTTAGAAGGTAAATCAGCTATTATTACACAAGCGAGTATTATACGAGAATGTTTACATAACAGGTCCTCTTGCATAAGATACATTGAAAATATTAAAAAATATGCCATACATGAAGTTTTATTCCAGCTGTTACCAAGTTGTGGAATGATCTTTCTAATCGGGTAGTTGAATCAGTTGAACTTCAAAAGTTCAAAGTTGGAGCAAATGTTTTTATGTTGACCAGGCTGACATGAGTCTTTTTATTGTTTATATATGATATATCTGTTTTTGACGTTGTTAATAGTTTATATAGGACATATCTGTTTTGACGTTGTTACTGTTTTAGAGTGATTTATTGTTAACTTGTTCTCATCATTTATCTATTTCCTTATTTTTTTCCTCACTGGGCTATTTTTCCCTACTGGAGCCCTTGGGCTTATAGAATCTTGCTTTTCCAACTAGGGTTGTAGCTTATCTAATAATAATAATATTAATAATAATAATAATAACAAGTGAGCAAGTCCTGAACGCGGACATGGTCCTCGTAGAGGACATACCTCCGCCAAGGTGACCTAGAGCGCCATATGTCCTAGAATCATGAATTGATGTGACTTCGACCTTCACATGACCTTGACCTTCACGTGACCTTCAAGTGACCTTGACCTTCACGTGACCTTGACCTTCACATGACCTTGGCTTCAAGTGACCTTGATCTTCAAATGTACTTGACCTTCACGTGACCTTGACCTTCAGGTGACCTTGACCTTCACGTGACCTTGACCTTCACGTGACCTTGACCTTCAAGTGACCTGCTTGACTTTTGACCTTCAAGTGATCTTTGTTCATTTGCCACTGATACTTAATATGACATTGATATAATGCACCAATATGACCTTGACCTTTGACCTTTATAAATTTGAACATCACCCATGGGTTGCGCCTGGACTAGGACTTCCCTGTTGGCTTATGCAAAAGTCAGTGCTTTATTTCTGTCTCTTGATATGGCCACTTATGTCATAGTGACACCAGTGACCCCTGTGACCTTGACCTTGGGGTGACCTTGACCAAAATTTAATCAGTTCTTCCATACACATTGGGGAACTACTTGGCCAAGTTTGAAGTGATTCCGTGTAGAAATGTGGCCTCTACGTTGTCCACAGACAGACAGACAAACAGAGAAACAAACAAACCGAACCGAAAACATACCCTCCTGGCGGAGGTAATAATAATAATAATAATAATAATAATAATAATAATAATAATAATCATACTCACGCAATTGGATTAAACTATGCGCATAAAAAGTGAAAAAAAGTATAGATAAAAAGTAAGATTTTTTATGTATCACAAGATTAAATTAAAATGCTACATTAAAAATAAAGAAAGAAAGGCAAATGTCAGGCATATATAATCCTAGCCACGCAATTGGATTAGACTAGGCATATCAAAACTGAATAAAAAATATATATTTGAACGTGAGATAATTTTGCATTTCACAAATAAAAAATAAACATTACACAAAATGGAAGAAGACAGTGTTACACATGAATAATCATAGTCAAGCAATTGGATTAAACTAAAAATCAAAAAAAGTGAATATATATAAATAAATATATATACAGTATATATATATATATATGTATATATATATATATATATATATACATACACACACACACATATATATATATAAATAAATAAATATATATATATATATATATATATATACACACACACACGAGTGTGTGTGTGTAAAAAGTAAGATACTTTTATATTTCACAAGATATAATCAACATTATACATAAAAAATATTAAAAAATCTACTAAATAAATAATCAAAGCCAAGCAACTGGCTTAAACTAACCATGTCAGAAAGTGAAAAAGAAAAAAAATATATATATATATATATATATATATATACTGTATATATATATATATATATATATACAGTATATATACTCATAAAATAAGATGCTTTTGCACACCACAAGGTTAAATTAAAATGAAAACGAAAAGGAAAAAAAAAATTTATAGAAAGACCAAATGAAAATAAAATATGTATCATAAAGTAAGATGCTTTTACGCATCACAAGAGTAAATTAACATAACAACAAAAAGGAAAAAGATAATAATAAACTAACCCTATCAAAAAAGTGAAAATAATATATATATCATGAAGCAAGATGCTTTTGCACACCACAAGATTAAATTAACATGAAAACGAAATGCGAAAAAACCCTTTTTTATAGAAAGCCCCAGCACCGCCTCCTCTCTCTCTCTCTCTCTCTCTCTCTCTCTCTCTCTCTCTCCTCTCCTAAAAGCCGCAAAACCGCCAATACCCCATGTAACCCTCACGCTCGATTCCCTCTCTCCCCCAAGTCAGCCGCCAACAGCATTAAATCAAAAAGATTTCCCTGGCGTTTTTCAAACCTTTCCTTTTCAAGCTGTCCTTGGTGTCTGATATATATATATATATATATATAAATACATACATATATATACATATAGTGTGCGTGTGTGAAGTATATACACTCATATATATATATATATATATATACGCGAATGAGCATGAAATACACATACGTATATTCGCATACAGAGTACATATATCTGTGTATATATACACTTTATATACACATATACATAGTAATATATACACACATATATATATATATATACATATATATATATATATATATATACATATATATATATATATACATATATATATATATATATATATAATTTCAACAATGGTTAAATGCAAATACAGTATCAGTATATCCACCAATTTTGACAGATGATGAAAAAGTACCAACAGCTATACAACTATAATAAAGATAACAGTTAAAAAGGCTGTGATATAGACCCTTGCACGGAAATAATGGTAGGCATAGATCTAACTGCCAAGACAAATATTAGCCTGACAAAACTATGAACAGCCTTTAAAAGTCTATAGAAATTTAACATCTATAGAAATTTAACCATTATCTAATGGTTTCAATCTTTCTTCAGCGATATACAGAAATTAAATATTAATTAATGTTTTCTAACTTGGGGTTGTTGAACACCTATTTATACTGTATTTTGCATCATGTTATGATGGATGACGTTACCAGCCATAAAATTAACTTTTTATAATCAAGGATAAATCTTTTCTATAATGAAAATCAGGAAGACTCATGATTATTACGTGTTATTAAGACATAATAAATGTAAAAAAAATATCATTCTCTCTTTGGAAGTATGTATAGTACATACACCGTTGAAAACTAAGTACTAAGTTACCATAAACACCCAAAAGAGAGAGAGAGAGAGAGAGAGAGAGAGAGAGAGAGAGAGACTTACGAATCACAAGGTCTAGGCCACGACGATTGAACAAAGGAACTGACCCAGAGAGAGAGAGAGAGAGAGAGAGAGAGAGAGAGAGAGAGAAATGCAAGCCCTTAATTAGGAGACGTGACATATATCCAAACACTTGACTGGGCTCTCATAGCATTCGCCCAGATGATCTATTTTTGTCCCTTCCACGACAGCTAAAAGGGCAGCCGAGATCCCCAGAGCCCCTCGCCTCCCTTCGCGAAACCCTGGCAGTGTAAACAAGAGCTCTCAAAACACGGTCCCCCCCTGGCACTCATTCACAACCAGCCTCTGTTCGGAAGGGTGAGGCAAGGGCTAGCAACGTTTACATTTAACGGACCCATTCCACAAGGAATGGTGGGCGTGTTAAATGATCTTTTCCCTCTACATCACCTCTACATTAACCGTGTTCTCTTTGGATGCTTTCCAAACATAATACGCCCACCATTACACGTCTTCTGTTTTCCCCACGAGGTTAAATGTGTGAAAGTTCTTGTTAGTACCTGAAGTGTTCGAACCATTATGGTTGTATGTTTTGCTTAAGTTCATATACATCTATTTATCCGATTATATGTTATGATACGTATTCGGAGCTCATACTTACGGTTACGTTGATAGGCACTTAAGCTTTTTAAACATTCTCTCTCTCTCTCTCTCTCTCTCTCTCTCTCTCTCTCTCTCTCTCTCTCTCTCTCTTTGTATTTGTGCGTAGGACTTTTCCTTCAGCCGCCAGGCACTGCTTATACATATAAAGGGCAGGAGTTATCAATATAATCCCAAAGGTCATGTTAAAAACCAGAAAAGCTTATATTTTCTTACGCCATTTCCTTCAAAAATACAGTGCACATAAAACATTACACACACACACACACACACACACACACATATATATATATATATATATATATGTATATATATGTATATATATATATATATATATATATAAAAGATTTTTAAAATTATCCTAAGTACTAGTTTACATAAGAAATTGCCACAAAGACGTAACCCCCAAACCCTGTGTAGGGGGACCAATTTACAGGCAAATCTGCACAATTATGGCACAGGACTGGATTGATCAATCGTTCCAGAAAGACCGGAAATCTACCCCTTCTCAAGTAATAGCATTAGACATAATAAATCTATATTTCCCATTCTTTAGCCTTAAGTGGCCTTCCAGAGTCCAAGGTGGCAGGAGCCTTATAGACCTTTTTGATCATTATAAAGCATGATCAAAGCTCATAATAGAGACAGTTCCCTTATGGGTATAGAAAATGTTTTACATTTTGTCAAAGAATGATACTGATTTCACAAATTTTCAATATTATTATTATCATTACTAGCCAAGCTACAACCCTAGTTGGAATAGCAAGATGCTATAAGCCCAAGGGCTCCAATAGAGAAGAATAGCCCAGCGAGGAAAGGAAATAGGAAAATAAATAAATGATGAGAATAAATTAACAATAAATCATTCTAAAAACAGTAACAACGTCAAAACAGATATGCCCTACATAAGATAATTGTTATTAAACTTACTAAATTATTTATAATAGTACATCTACCCTACCATAAACGTCCACTAATCCGTTAAAAAGATAATTCAATAAATAAAACATTCACTTACAAACATACCATATTGTAATAAACGATAATCAAGATTGAAGAAGCTTAACCTTATAGTATGAGAATTTCACTTTTTTGCTTACCGGGAAGCTAATACCGGTACACAAAAAAGGAAAATAAATCCTATACTAAAATACTATTCACATTACATAATAATAATAATAATAATAATAATAATAATAATAATAATAATAATAATAATAATAATAATAATAATAGGGAAGTGGGGTATATGGGGAAAGGATGAGTACCCCTGGATACAATCCAATTTATAGCTCAAAGGCAGGTACTCGGGATGGGAAAGATTAAGGATATAGGGAGAAAGAGAAGTACAGGAGAAGAATATGAGAGAGGGGCAGACCCTCTTGCGATATTAGGGAATTGGTATTATTATTTGTTTCAAAATACTATTATTATAACGATAACAGTAGCGGGATATTGATAAATAATAAATATACAATAATATCATATATCTAGATTTAATAACCGGCATAAATACTGCATGCGTCACAGATTCGTTAAAACAACAGTGCAACATTTCAATTTTTCCCTTTACATCGTCGGATATTTTCCCCGCTTTGTTTTACAATCGCAGTCATCAACAATCCCACGTTAGCGGCCATATTATTCATTTACAGAACAATCAACATTGACTGGTTTTCCTTTTAGTAGCAAACATTAGTTTCGAGTGATATTATTATTATTATTATTTGCCAAGCTACAACCCTCGTTGGAAAAACAGGATGCTATAAGCCCAGGGGCCCCAACAGGGAAAATAGCCCAGTGAGAAAAGAAAACAAGGAAAAATAAAATATTTTAAGAACAGTAACAACACTAAAATAAATATTTCCTATATAAACTATAAAAACTTTATCAAAACAAGAGGAAGAGAAATTACATAGAATAGTGTGCCTGAGTGTACCCTCAAGCAAGAGGCGACTCATTAATTTCCAACAAGGAAATTCAATTTTGTTTCCTCTTCTGTTTGTTATACTGATATTCTAATAGAAACACGTGTGAACAAAAAGCACGCGATAACAAGGCACGGAAAATAATCAATTTACTTACATTCAGAAAATTCTCTTTAATGAATGAAGAGATTTGATACCTGGGTAAAACGACATCTCACCTGTAATACAAAGAAAAAAAATACTATTAGGTAATTCACAATGTCCTAAAGCCAGCTTCTACTCAGATAGCTTATGAGGACTAAATGACATAACAAATATGGAAAAAAAAATTCTCCACTAGACTTTAACACCAGATATTATATTACATCGTTCAAAGTATACGGAATTGAACATAATAAAAATATGAGCATTAAATATAAAATATGGATATCCCGTTAGTTCTAGGGTACAATTCACATACGCACTCCCAAAACATAGATACTAAAATGTGATTTCATGGCATTGGTGAATACGAAGAGCAAAGTTCAACAAAAAGAGAAATAGGAAGTATCGTATAAAGTATTTAGATTTATTAAACATCTGTATATTTCCTCTTTCATTTTGAAATTTATCAGTGAAGGCTGGATTGGAAATAGATTTGCCCTTTGAGAATAATATATAATATTTAGTCTAGGATAAATTTATTATTAATAAAACACTGAAAATCAACATGACGAACAAGTATACTCTTTCAACTCAAATCTATCTTTTTAATGCAAGATCTTTAAAGACTACTTAGTATTTCATATTCCTACAGTACTTGAGTTTAAAAGGTGAATTATTCTTCTATTGCACCCCGTAGAACCCGTAGATACCTAGCCTAGACTCAACACACACCTTTGCCCACTTTATGGTACCGCATTGCTATTATTACAATCTAAGCTAAAACCCTAGTTGGAAAAGCAGGATTGTATATGACCAATGGCTTTAACAAGGAAAAATAGCCCAGTGAGGAAAGGAAATAAAGTAAGAAATAATGTACAATAGCTGTAACGAACAATATAAAATATTTTAGGAACAGTAACAACCTTAAAAATAGATATTTCATATATAACCTATAAAGAGTGACTTATGTCAGTCCGGTCAGCACAAAAAAAAAAAAAAAAAAAAATCATCACTGCAAATTTGAACTTTTGAAGCTCCACCGATTCAACAGCTAATCTTTACAATGCCTAACCTTTCAGGCTTGGAAAAAATATCCAGAATGACTCATAAACTGTCTTGATCCAAGATAAAATACGCGTCTACCTTGGTCAATACCATTCACACTAAATGATAAAGCGTTCTAGAAGTATTCCATTCAGGTCAGTAACTAGATTCTGTATCCAGATTCATAGGGATAAAATCCAATATATTTCTGTAAAATTTAATAAATAAAATACAATATATTTCTGTAAAATATATCATAAATAAATTCCAACAAATTTCTGTATAATATGTCATCAAAAAAATCCAATATATTTCTGTGAAAGATGTCATAAAAATATAATCCAATATATTTCTGTAAAATATATCATATAAACAAAATCCTATATTTTTCTGTAAAATATGGCATATAAACAAAATCCTATATGTTTCTGTAAATATGCCATATAAATAAAATCCAATATATTTCTGTAAAATATATCATATAAACAAAATTCGATATATTTCTGTAAAATATGGTATATAAATAAAATCCAATATATTTCTCTAAAATGTGTCATATAAACAAAATCCTATGTATTTCTGTAAAATATGTCATATAAACAAAATCCTATATGTTTCTGTAAAATATGGCATATAAACAAAATTCTATATGTTTCTGTAAATATGTCATATAAATAAAATCCAATATATTTCTGTAAAATATATCATATAAACAAAATTCGATATATTTCTGTAAAATATGGTATATAAATAAAATCCAATATATTTCTCTAAAATGTGTCATATAAACAAAATCCTATGTATTTCTGTAAAATATGTCATATAAACAAAATCCTATGTATTTCTGTAAAATATGTCATATAAACAAAATCAAATATATTTCAGAAAAATATGCCACAAATAAAATCCAATATATTTCTGTAAAAATATGTGTAGTATGGAGAGACTTTGAAACCCGTAAATCTCAAGCTTCAGACTACAAAGTCCAAAATTATGTGAAAATATCATCCTATATGCCTAAGGCAACGAGCCTACCAAAGAGGATCCTCCTTATCTGTAAATCAAAGTTTAAAATTAGCTTCTGCATCACTATCGTAACAGTAGGAAGAAGCCAAGGCAGAGTAGATTAGATGATTTCAACAACAGAGGGAGAAAAGGTGATCTAAAGAATGGCAAAAGAAGAAAAGACAGGAAGGATGTAGGAGAGGTAGGAATTATTAAAGATGAAAAATTTAAATATTTTAGTGGAGGAATGACTAGTTTTCTAACTATTAAAGACTGAGAATGAGTATGACAAACTGTAAAAATTATCCCAAATAGCAAACATCAGAGAATGAAACACCGCGGAAAAGCATTATTATTATTATTATTATTATTATTATTATTATTATTATTATTATTATTATTATTATTATTATTATTATGGAAAAGCATTATTATTATCATTATTATTATTATTAGCCAAGCTACAACTCTAGTTGGAAAAGCAAGATGCTAGAAGCGCAAGGGCTCCAATAGGGAAAAATAGCCCAGTGTGGAAAGGAAATAAGGAAATAAATAAATAACACATTGAGACAGAAAGAGAAAATCAGTACATAAAGAACACGATGGAAAAAGACAAGACAGAAAAGAACCGATATCTGTAATTACTAAGTAACCTAATAGCCGACCAGACGGGTGTTGGTTTAACAGTGGACAACCAAATGTAATCGTATACCTTCGGCGAATGAAGACAATGAGAGAGAGAGAGAGAGAGAGAGAGAGAGAGAGAGAGAGAGAGAGAGAGAGAGAGAGAGAGAGTCTTTCAACAGACCCCAAAAAATTCTTTCACAAAGATCAGTGGTCATCTTAATTTCGTGTTTCGTAACTATTCGATGAAACCGTATCCTAAAAGTATTGAAGACCAATTTGGTCCGAGTTTCAGATTATTGTTTTGTCTAAACATGTAATTTACAATGGATGAGCTATTTCCAATTTGGTCCAATTTTCCAATTACTGTTTTGTCTAAACATACAATTTACAATGGATGAGCTATTTCCAATTTGGTCCAATTTTCCAATTACTGTTTTGTCTAAACATACAAATTACAATGGATGAGCTATTTCCAATTTGGTCCAATTTTCCAATTACTGTTTTGTCTAAACATACAATTTACAATCGATGAGCTATTTCCAATTTGGTCTAAGTTTCCAATTACTGTTTTGTCTAAACATACAATTTACTATGGATGAGCTATTTCCAATTGGTCCAAGTTTCCAATTACTGTTTTGTCTAAACATACAATTTACTATGGATGAGCTATTTCCAATTTGGTCCAAGTTTCCAATTACTGTTTTGTCTAAACATACAATTTACAATGGATGAGCTATTTCCAATTTGGTCCAATTTTCCAATTACTGTTTTGTCTAAACATACAATTTACAATGGATGAGCTATTTCCAATTTGGTCCAAGTTTCCAATTACTGTTTTGTCTAAACATACAATTTACAATGGATGAGCTATTTCCAATTTGGTCCAATTTTCCAATTACTGTTTTGTCTAAACATACAATTTACAATGGATGAGCTATTTCCAATTTGGTCCAAGTTTCCAAATACTGTTTTGTCTAAACATACAATTTACTATGGATGAGCTATTTCCAATTGGTCCAAGTTTCCAAATACTGTTTTGTGTAAACATACAATTTACAATGGATGAGCTATTTCCAATTTGGTCTAAGTTTCCAAATACTGTTTTGTCTAAACATACAATTTACAATGGATGAGCTATTTCCAATTTGGTCCAATTTTCCAATTACTGTTTTGTCTAAACATACAATTTACTATGGATGAGCTACTTCCAAATACCTATAAAATTGTCTACCATGGATAAGCAAATTTCCAAATACATATAAAATTGTCAACCATGGATGAGCAAATTTCCAAATGCATATATACCTATGAATATTTGCATGTGTACTTGTATAGACAAATACAATTATCAATGTGTAATTACATAAACAAATGTAATTATTACCATTATCAGTATCATTATTATGGATATACATTCTTGTAGTACGTGCCAGAAAAACTTAACCCTGCATGGGAAATATTCATAGATTAGAATAACTAAATGTGGAATTTGGAAAAAGGGAGCAAACAAGAAGATGAAGACATGAGTGTAAACCCTCATACATTAAGTAAGCTTTACACACTTTAATACAAATATTCAAATAATAAAAAAATAAATATGACATAATTGGCAAACATAAGTATATAATCAAACAAATAGAGATCAACATTATCGCGTACCCTAAAGCAAGGCAACTCAGACCCCAAGAATGTGAAAGAAAACTTCCACGTACTCAACAGAGGTTGCCCTATTCATGATCACTCACTCACATCCTAAAGGTCCATATATTATAAATAGAAGCCTAAGAAATAGATCTATGAATAAAAAGTAAACTACGTCACGAAGGACATAATCAATTCTACATCCTCACAGAACATTGGGTGAATGTTACACTCATTCCCAGTCTAAAGGTGCATATGTTATAAATAGAGGAATTAAAATAAATAAACATATAAAAAACGGGAAATGCGTCAAGATTGATATACAGTAATGGACATATTTAATTTTACATACTCAGAGAACACTGGGTGAGTGTCACCTTCTGCAAAGACTATCAGAAATGAACACTAAGTATTAAGAGGAATATATATATATATATATATATATATATATATAAATAATTACATATAAGAAACCTAGCCAAGAAGCTCTATCAAAGTCTTCAAAGTCATTGTTTCATTACAGGATATTTTCAAGCAAGAAGTTTAAAACAAGTGTAAGTATGAATTTAATATCCCCCAAACAAAAGGACTTTTAAATAGAAAAAAAAATACTGCAGACTTTTCATACTAAAATTGCACTAGTAAGAAAGCTTACTTTACGAAAGTCCAATCCTTTTTATAGCTTCATCGCTCTTTGAATGCTTTCTGTAATTTTAATTGAATCCTTACGACATAAACGCCGCGATATGCAGAGTACATTTACAATATTAGCTGAGCCAAATACATTATGTTAGAAGCTACGATCAATTCACTGACGTCATTTGAAACGAATACATTCCGCTCCCAAGTGAAAATTTATTTATTGCAACACAGAAAGATAAAGTATCCAGAGGCCACAATATTTCTGTACCCCAACACACACTATTATATATATACATTTATATATATATACATATATATATATATATATATGTATATATATGTATATATATATGTATATATATACATACATATATATATATATATATATATACACACACACGAGTGTGTGTATGTGTGTATGAATGCATTATGTATGAATCTATAATTTAAAAACGGCGTCTAAGGAAGTAACTATGAATAAGCTACCGCTGGTTTCTTCAGTCGCAATGTTTCATATGAATGTCTTTTCACTTTCCGATAACAGAAATTAAATTTACACCGAGTATGATAAAAAGAACAGAGAGAGAGAGAGAGAGAGAGAGAGAGAGAGAGAGAGAGAGAGAGAGAGATTAAAACGAGGAACAAATCTTCCCTTATGGAAATTCCACGCTAAAATTCAATCTGATTCGGCATCACCGGGCCAACTAAGAGACGAAGCACGTCCTTTGAAACATGAACCCACGACATCGATTCCTTGATAGGCGATCCCCCCTTTCCAAAATCACGGCGATGAAGGTGAAAGAGTCTTGAATTGCAGGAGGGTAAAGCTTATGCCCTTTCCCATAACACGCTGCCTTTGATCCTGCAAACAATAAACACCTAAGCATTGCTGAACTCTTTTTTTTCGGGGCTCGAGTGTTCGATGCGAGTTTAAAGGAGATGTGATTAGTCTGGACAGTGCCAGTGTAAAAGAGAACTCGCCCACGCAAGCCCAAAATATGTGCTGCGTTTCCTGCAGTGTTTGTGTGTATGTGTATGCATATACCTACATAAATATATTGAAAAAGCCAGCGTAAAAGAGAACTCGCCCACGCAAGCCAAAATATGTGCCGTGTTTCCTGCAGTGTTTTTGTGTATGTTGCATGCACATACTACATAAATATATTGAAAAGCCAGCGTAAAAGAGAACTCGCCCACGCAAGCCAAAGTATCAAAATATGTACTGCGTTTCCTGCAGTGTTTGTGTGTGTGTGCATGCATATACTACATAAATATATTGAAAAGTAATCCTATTGAGAAAGGAGTTAGACATGGAGATGCCACCTCTCCTAAATTATTCACAGCGTGTCTAGAAGTTTTTAAAAATTCATATTTGGGAAACGTAGGAAATCAACATTAATGGGGAATACCTTAACAAATTAAGATTTGCAGATAACAGTTCTATATAGTGGATCATGTGAGAAATTGCAAAAGATTATTGAATAAAAAACTGAAATGTAGGACTGAAAATGAATATGAGTAAAACTATGATAATGTTCAATAAAATTGAAGAAAGACAACAAATAACGGTTATGGACGAACTTCGAGAGATTGTAAATAAATATACGTGCTTAGGACAGACACTAAGTGTTTCCCCAGGACATGAGACGAAATTTAAAGGATAAACATGGGATGGAGAGCTTTTGGTCAAATGACACATTCTCTAAAATTATAGGTATTTAATCAGATGGTCTTATCCGTATCACCATGGAGCCTTACTAAATCCTTAAAACATAAGCCATATACAACTCAAAAAGCTTTGTGAAAAAAAAAATATATATATGGGGAAAAACACTAGCGAGACAGAAAAAGAGAAACATGGATATAGGAGCAAACAAAAGTACAGAATTTTATAACACATCGCCGTTCAATTAGTTCATTATGCATGTTGCCTAAGATTTTTCATAACTCTGACCATCCTTTACATTCAGGTCTCCCTGGACAATTCTATCCTGTTTGTAATACTAGGCAGGCAGTTGATTCTAATAGCCAGGGCTTCTCCATCATGAGGCTCAATACTACACAGTAGTCTAGAAGTTTTATTCCAGCTGTTACCAAGTTGTGGAATGATCTTCCTAATCGGGTAGTTGAATCTATAGAACTTCAAAAGTTCAAAGTAGGAGCAAATGTTTTTATGTTGACCAGGCTGACATGAGTCTTTTTATAGTTTATATATGACATATTTCTTTTTGACGTTGTTAATATTTCATATGTGACATATCTATTTTAACGTTGTTACTGTTTTTATAATGATTTATTGTTAAACAGTTCTCATCATTTATTTATTTCCTTATTTTCTTTCCTCACTGGGCTATTTTTCTATTGGAGCCCTTGGGCTTATAGCATATTGCTTTTCCAACTAGGGTTGTAGCTTGGCTAGTAATAATAATACAAAAAAGAAATGGGTATGGACAGGAGATAAAATGAGAATGACAGAATGGGTCCCTAGAGATTGCTAAAATGAAGCAGGAAAAAAAATTAACACAATCAATTGACGAGCTAAAATAATTTTAGGGAATAGACTGGCATAACTTCTTATATCAATTATTTATTTCCTCATTTCCTTTCTCACTGGGCTATTTTTCCCCTGTGGAAGCCCTTGGGCTTATAGCACCTTGCCTTTCCAACTAGGGTTGTAGCTTAGTAAGTAATAATAATAATAATAATAATAATAATAATAATTATAATAATAATAACAATAATAATAATAATATGAAATATCTGCTTTAATGTTGTTAATGTTTTTAAAATAGTTTATATTAGTAGTTCATAACTCCTTATATCGTTTATTTATTTCCTCATTTCCTTTCCTAATTGCGCTATTTTTCCCTTTTGGAGCCCTTGGGCTTATAGCATCTTGCTTTTCCAACTAGGGTTGTAGCTTACAGTAGCTAATAATAATAATAATAATAATAATAATCAAGCATGGATACCAATACACATTGCATGTGGGTACAACCTCAACTCCGTCTCCCTAACCATTCCACAAACTAAGAACTACAGTAAGTTACCCCACTTTTTCACCCGAGAAAGCTCCTCAAAACTAACAGTCGCACGTCCCCAATCCATACTCCCTCCCACCCCGCGTCAACACATCAATAAGTGTCAGGAATGTCGCCAAACACGCAATCTTATAATAATACACCTTGAACACGGTCGCACACAAACATTCCCGTGAGATGACTTGTACCACGGAACGAAAAATGAAAAACATGTACATGTAGGCTGTACTCTTTTATACAGAAATTCATAAAATATTCATATACTATAGTGTACCCGAGCCGTCAAAAATGACGGCCAAATATTTAGATAGATATGCTCACTCACACACACACACACACACAAAACTTCACCCTTTCCTAACTACAAAATTCCCACAAGGGTATTCCTACTTCCTCTCACCATACCCTAGGGACGTGGAGAGACCCAGTAGTCATACGTCTGGCAATGCCACTGTACTATATCGGATATATATATATATATATATATATATATATATATATAATATATATATATATATATATATATATATATATATATATATAGTTGCTCTTTATCAAATATATAGGGGAAATACAGCCATGGTAGAGAGAGAGAGAGAGAGAGAGAGAGAGAGAGAGAGAGAGAGAGAGATTGGGGAAAAGTTAGAAAACAAATGAAACTGAATAAGAAATAAATCGAAGTTGATAGAACGAAATCAGATAGCGGGCGACGGAGGAAGATGACCTCAGCATTCTACATCGAGTTATTGGACACTTGGCTTTGCTTGTTCGCGTGATGCATCAGTCTTCGGACCCAATATTCCAACGTTACTCTGTGTCATATCGGTTATTCTTTCTTCTCTAATGGCACCTGATATCATGTTTGGCATGTCAGCCCCCTTTCGTCATACTTAATTTTCGGCGTCTTTACAAGTATTAGAATATGTTATTTGTTCTCACTTTTAAATAGTGGATGGAATTATAGTCGCTGCAGAGATTCTGGGCGAATGAAGCCCCGCCCACTGATGACGTCATAGCCAATCATGTTGCCTCTTGCGTTAACAGCGGTCACAACACGTCCCCTTAAAGTGATTATAAGTTTGCATAAGTTAGTATAATTTGAAGTTTTTAAGGGATGTTTTGTGGACGCTGCTAACTTGGAAGACATCGTGATTGGCTATGACGTCATCAGTGGGTGGGGCTTATTTCTCCCGGAATCTTTGCGGAGACTAAAGGGCACTTGAACAACGGCCATTTATTTGTTCGAAATATATTAGTTGATCAGTAGCAATAACGCTGATATATGATAATAAAGTATATATTCATGCATGTATGAATTTATATATACTTTCACAAAACATTCACGCAACCACTACCCCATTTCCAATTCCATTCAAAACGACAATCACCATTACTGCACACAGAAACAAAATTCAATTAAATTCCTATTTTCATCAACTAATATTCTCAATACGCATACTACATACACATGACACTCAAACAAACATAATACAATTGGGAAATGAAAAACAGAAATAAAAACAAATATCTCGCACATACATATACAGTATACTTTCTTATATTTTCTACAAAGACATCCTCATCCAAGCTGTCAGATATCTCATTTTTATTCCAACGCTCTCGAAGAGAGTACGGCTTATTCAACATGGCGGTCTTATATTGCCTTAATCCCATTAAAAAAAAAAAAAAAAAGCAGTGCGTCGATAGGACCAAGGCAATCCCCTCTGGGCAAAGGAATAATACGGGATAAACAGAGAAGAGTAGCTTACTCGCAATCTAGGCTGCTTTGCTGTTTGCGAAACATTTCTCTAAAGGAAATACCCCATGGGAGGGTTTATATGATGCGGGAGGGGGGGTGGTGGGGGGGGGGGAGGCCCCAGCTGGCGCTGCTATAAAACGCTTAATGCAAGTAAATACCATTATGGCTCACGAGCGTTTGGGGGATTGAATCACAATTCTTCGGGTGATTAAAGGATGCCACCAAAGACAGACACTGTGAGAGAGAGAGAGAGAGAGAGAGAGAGAGAGAGAGAGAGAGGAGAGAGAGAGAGAGAGAGGAGAGAGAGAGAGAGAGAGAGAGATTTATGGTGGGCGTTTGTGCGCCTTCATTTAATGTTTTTAGAACGCCGTGTTCAAAAATGAATTTATACCGGAAAATGATTTAATGGTAAAGCTGAATTATGATTTCCAAAATATCAATACTTATCATTATCATTATTATTATTATTATTATTATTATCAATAATATTATTACTATTTTTATTATTATCATTACTTGCTAAGCTACAAACCCTAGTTGGAAAAGCAGGATGCTGTAAGCTAGGAGCCCCAACAGGGAAAATAGCCCAGTGAGGAAAGGAAACAAGCAAAAGGTAAATATTCTAAGTTAAAACCAAGTTACGAATTCCAAAATATCAATACCTAATGCAAGCTAAAGCTAAGTTACGATTTCCAAAATATCAATATTTAATCCAAGTTGAAGCTACGTTACGATTTCCAAAATATCAATATTCAATCCAAGCTGAAGCTAAGTTACGAATTCCAAAATATCAATACCTACTGCAAGCTAAAGCTAAGTTACGATTTCCAAAATATCACTATTTAATCCAAGCTGAAGCTACGTTACGATTTCCAAAATATCAATATTTAGGCTAATCCAAGCTGAAGCTAAGTTACGATTTCCACAATATCAATATTTAATCCAAGCTGAAGCTAAAGTTACGATTTCCAAAATATCAATATTTAATCCAAGATGAAGCTAAGTTACGATTTCCAAAATATCAACATTTAGGCTAATCCAAGCTGAAGCTAAGTTACGATTTCCACAATATCAATATTTAATCCAAGCTGAAGCTAAAGTTACGATTTCCAAAATATCAACATCTAATCCAAGATGAAGCTAAGTTACGATTTCCAAAATATCAATATTTAATCCAAGCTGAAGCTAAGTTACGATTTCCAAAATATCAATACCTAATGCAAGCTAAAGCTAAGTTACGATTTCCAAAATATCAATATTGAATCCAAGCTGAAGCTAAGTTACGATTTCCAAAATATCAATATTGAATCCAAGCTGAAGCTAAGTTACGATTTCCAAAATATCAATACCTAATGCAAGCTAAAGCTAAGTTACGATTTCCAAAATATCAATACTCAATCCAAGCTAACACATTAAAGAAATTGATATTCGAGAATAAACAGTACATTAGCTGACAACAATTTACCAACATTTCTCTGAAGAAACAATAGATAAGGCAGAAACCATACGAAGATGAGCTAAAGACAAATGAACCGTAAAAAAGGCAAAGGTAAATTTCAAGAATTCAGAATATACAGCAGAATATGTAGGATTCAACACTACTCTATATGGTTTGGGCATGCTCTTCGCACTCCCCAAGAGAGATTAGTTCATCAAAGGTTCAGCTGGGCCTCACAAGGCACTAGAAGAGTTGGAACACCCAGGCCTACATGGCTCGGGACTACGAAACGCGAAGTAGATGATGATGAATGGGGAAGTATTCAATTAAAAGTTCAAGATAGAGACGACTAGCGAAATATAACGGAGGCCCTTTGCGTCAATAGGCGTAGGAGGAGATGATGATGTGTATGAAGAGAGCATAGAAGAAAGTTCAGTAGACAATCATCATATGAGAACTTCACGCCCAGAAATGAACCTAAATCGAACTGAAAATGATCAATTCCTCCATTAGAACATGTACGTAATTTGCAAGAAACACAACACCAGTCAGTAAGATAAATACAAGACTCATAACAAAGCCTCCCAGATCTCCAACTCCCCTAATTTTGCAAAATCCACAAGGGATCAACTTCAACATCAGGAAATACTACGTCAATAGCTAAGAACACCATAAAATTAAAAGTACAATAAAAAGTTAATGTACTGTGCTAATTCCAAAACCATATGAAAAAAAAAATTATTATATAAATAAAATTGTGGTCAAATCGCATATTCCGTTTTAATTATCGTGTTTTTTCTTGGGTGAATTCCATTATCTAACATCCTGGAATGAAGCAATTGCTCAAAATATTATATATAAAATCCATGGAATAAAAACAATATGCTACTACATCAACCCTCCACTCAAAAAAAAAAAAAAAGCTAAATATGGTGAACCTAATTCTACTTTTTTCTACTTTGGAGGTGAGTGTATTCTCAACACAAGCTTTTACTAACGACAACCCTGCCTTGGAATATCGTAAGCAAGGACACACATATATATACAATAATAAATATAAGCTTTAAGGTATGCAAAATAATGCTCATCTTAATGAGCCTTTATTAATCTAACAGAAAAAAAAATAAAACAGAATCATGCTGTGATCTTTTTATACGTTTGAAGTAAATTTACTTAATGAGATCCAAGCACTATATATGTGATGAGATCACTACTAAACAACGTAACCAATAAAACACAAAACGAGCGAAAAGCCTTAAACCCTTTCCTCTACGGTATAGCACAGAACAGCCTTCTTCGGATAAAAAAAAAAAAGTAAAAGAATGTGGCACTCCTCCATCAAGTGTATCTGCAGGTCAACAGTCCCCTTTGGCCTTCTCCGTAAACACACAAGTTAATCTAATCAAGTCCATCGTAACATTAGTTCACGCAAGAGTGACCGCCCATCGCTTGGGCCCTGAAATAAAAAGGGAGGCGGGAAGGGCCCCTCCATGGAAAGAGAGGGCCCTCCACGGATGGAGGGGGTTCTCCCCGGATGGAGGGGGTCCTCCATGGATAGAGGGGTTCCTCCATGGATGGAGGGGTTCCTCCACGGATGGAGGAGTTCCTCCATGGATGGACGGGCTCCTTTACGGATGGAGTAGTCCTCCATAAGAGAAGACCCTCCACGGATGGAGGGGGTCCTCCATGGAAGGAGAGGGCCCTCCATGCACGGAGGGAGCGCTCCATAGAAGCAGAGGGCATTCCATGCATGGAGGGGGTCCTCTATGGAAGGAGAGGGCTCTCCACGGATGGAGGGGGTCCTCCATAGAAGGGGAGGGCCCTCCACGGATGGAAGGGGGTCCTCTATGGATAGAGGGTCCCTCCACGTAAGGAGGAGGTGGAGGTGAGAGGAAGCAGAAAGCTCCCTAGTGTAGGAGAAAATCCAACTCCCAGACGAGAATCGGAATGTTAGCCACCACGAAGCCGCCAGCCATTAATCCGACTTACGACTTCTTCGCAAATGTAATTTGCAACTGCCTAAACACAGTAAAATCTGGCCTTGTATTAGTGAGTGAAGATATTCGCGAACTGTAACGGAATGAATACCTCAGTTCCACATAAAATAACTTCATGACCTTGGCGATTTTATATTGATGTAACGTCACGTTTCAGCAATTTCATGAATAAATAAATATATATATATATATATATATATATATATATATATATATATATATATATATATATATATATATATATATATATATATATATATGAATTACTTTAAAACAATATATACTATATATATATATATACATATATATATATATATATATATATATATATATATATATATATATATATATATATATATATATATATATACTGTATATATATATGGATTACTTTAAAACAATATATACTGTATATGTATATATATATATATATATATATATATATATATATATATATATATATATATATATACATATATATATATATATATATATATATATACATATATATATATATATATATATATATATATATATATATATATATATATATATATATATATAAGAATTACTTTAAAACATCATATAACCAACTTTTTCCGACAAAGTAAAATCTACATACCATCTTACATCAGCTTCACGGGAAATCCTCTAGTGTAAAGGATTTTTCATGTAGAGTATACGTTACACTCTCGCTAGTCTAAGTAATGTTTCATGTTACGGGTGGTTAATCAATACACAGATGTGGGTAGTAGGTTGCAATCAGGGAATTTCATGTGGGTCGCAAATTTATTAGTTTAAAAATTGGTAAAGGATAACAACGTCAATTTATTCCTTTAAACTGTATAAGTATGTATGTATGAATGTGTATATATATATATATATATATATACATATATATATAGTGTATAAATAAATATTGTGAGTGTGCCGTGTATGTATAAACAGTATATATATATATATATATATATATATATATATATATATATATATATATATATATATATATATATACATATTTATACACACAGTATATATACATATTATATATATATATATATATATATATATATATATATATATATATATATACACGCATCATATATATATATATATATATATATATATATATATATTATATATATACACGCATCATATATATATATATATATATATATATATATATATATATATATATATATATTGATTGGTACGAAAGAAATTAAGGACATAATAAACTAAGAAAACCATACTGGACATATATAATCAATGGAGGACTCAACCATGATGAAAAATAGGGCAAATACTAAAAACTTCATGGCAATACCAACAACCACAATACTCTATAATACACATCACCTGGGTCATTCAGAAATTCAAAATTAATGAAACAGGAGAGAAAGCATAATGCCACCGAATAAGGTTTAGAGACTAATAGAGGTATCTTTACGAATCGACTGAATAGCATGCCCGAGGACCGCTTGTTAAAAATATATCGTGTCTAAAGAGGGCGGATCTCAGTCACGAAATATACGAGAAACAAGCCTCGGGTCCCTCTAAGCCTAAGCCGATATCGTTCGGTGATGATAAGCCTTTTGTCACCGTCTTCGCAGAAGATTAGGTCACAATTAATGACATGAATAAGGAAACAATTGAGATAACACATAGGACAGTGATATTCTTTTCATAACAAGAACATCATTAGTAGTGGTATTATTATTATTAAATGCTAAGCTACAACCCTAGTTGGAAAAGCAGGATGCTATAAGCCCAGGGGCCTGAACAGGGAAAATAGCCCAGTGAGGAAAGGAAACAAGGAAAAATAAAATATTTTAAGAACAGTAAAAACACTGAAATTAATATTTCCTATATAAACTATAAAAACTTTAACAAAACAAGAGGAAGAGAAACTAGATAGAACAGTGTGCCCGAGTGTACCCTCAAGCAAGAGAACTCTAACCCAAGACAATGGAAGACCATGGTACAGAGGCTATGGCACTACCCAAGACTAGAGAACAATGGTTTGATTTTGGAGTGTCCTTCTCCTAGAAGAGCTGCTTACCGTAGCTAAAGAGCCTTTTATAATAGTGTTACAATGCAAAGGCATGTTAAAGAGATAGCCTACTACACTTTCAGAAAAGGATTTGCACTATCAAAGTCTTTAAGAATGTGTAACTCAAGTATATATTAATTTATTTATATCAATGTACATTCCTAATAAACTATTTTCTATTAGAAATCATCCTGATAACCATTGCCTCTTCTCTTTTCCAAAAAAAAAATACAGCAAAAAATCCCTAAGTCAAAATAAAAAAAAATAAAAGAGAGAGAGAGAGAGAGAGAGAGAGAGAGAGAGAGAGAGAGAGAGAGAGAGAGAGAGAGAGAGAGAGAGAGAGAGAGAGAGAGAGGCTTAATAGCAGTTCTAAGGAAAGCCCCCATCAAAAAGGGGTCGGCACCAGACCTAGGCGCCAGAAGAAACACAAAAAAAGGGGGGGGTGGGGGCAAATTCAAGGAACGAGACAGGGAAAAAAATCCACGCCGCCAGTCTTGTAGCAAAAATTCTAGCTGGCGGAAGATATTTTACGCCCATAAAGAAAATATCCCACCATGAGCTAGGGCAAATGAGCCTCCCGAAAACATAAATGACACCATTCAAATAAATGACATAAGGACAGGGATAATGACAGAAGTCCATCCCCTTCAACCAAAGGCAACGCCAAAGGGCTGGCGCCAAATTTACGCCCTTAAAGAAAACATCCCACCATGAGCTAGGGCCAATGAGCCTCCCGAAAACATAAATGACACCATTCAAATAAATGACATAAGGACAGGGATAATGACAGAAGTCCATCCCCTTCAACCAAAGGCAACGCCAAAGGGCTGGCGCCAAATTTACGCCCTTAAAGAAAATATCCCACCACGAGCTAGGGCCAATGAGCCTCCCGAAAACATAAATGACACCATTCAAATAAATGACACAAGGACAGGGATAAAGACAGAAGTCCATCCCCTTCAACCAAAGGCAACGCCAAAGGGTTGGCGCCAAATTTACGCCCATAAAGAAAATATCCCACCATGAGCTAGGGCCAATGAGCCTCCCGAAAACATAAATGGCACCATTTAAATAAATGACACAGGGACAGGGATAATGAGAGAAGTCCATCCCCTTCAACCGAGAGCAAAGGCAACGCCAAAGGGTTGGCGCCAAATTTAATTATATGGGAAACGAAAAGATGGAACGTATGGCGGGTGTCGCCGGCGCCACATGTGAGGGTATTTACGATTTGCATTTTTTGGCAGATTCTATGGGGGCTACGTCTGGTGACTCATAACGCTCCCAGGGAGCGTAATTGCTGCTCATTAAGTATAGACAAATATAAATTATGCTCCTTTATATATTATCTCCCCAACACGGTTCATTTATATATGAAAGGTCTAATTCAATGTTGTTAATGTTCTTAAAATATTTTATTCTGCTTGTTTATTACTTATCTTGTATTTTATTTATTTCCTTGTTTCCATTCCTCACTGGGCTATTTTTCCCTGTTGAAGCCCTTGGACTTATAGCATCTTGTTTTTACAACTAGGGTTACAGCTTAGCTTGTAGTAGTAGTAATAATAATAATAATGATAATAATAATAATAATAATAATAATAATAATAATAATAATACATTTTTTCGTGGAGCCAATGGAAGCTAATTGGCAATTTGGACAGTTAAACAGGTAAACCACCATTGATTCAAAGGTCTTTTGCAGCTTTTCTTTATGGTTAACAAAACTTTTTATTTTGGAGTAATTATAGAATATTAAATTCGGTTTAATTTGTGGTAGGTATTTACTCAGGATTTCATGTATTCTGACTTTAATATATTTGTTTGTTTCATCATTAAAATAAGGTAACCTTATGAAGAGTTCAACTTTTTTTGGACCAAATTTCTTTGGTTTAGGACAAAATATACTGTTAAGGA
>NC_090731.1:4769968-4777468 GCF_036898095.1 Palaemon carinicauda
AATGAATATGAATACATTCACCACATAATATAATAAATGCAAAACTAGTAATAATAATAACAAAAATAATAATAATCATAATAATTTGAGTACATTCGCCACATGAGAATAAATGCGCAACTATAGTCCATTTCTTTTAGCAAGTCATATTTGCACAGACTCGCAATGGTGCCCTTTTAGCTTGGAAAAGTTTCCTGGTCGCTGATTGGTTAGAATTATCTTGTCCAACCAATCAGCGATCAGGGAACCTTTCCGAGCTAAAAGGGCACCGCTGCGAGTCGGTGCACATATGACTCGCTAAAAGAAATGGACTACAATAATAATAATAATAATAATAATAATAATAATAATAATTTGAGTACATTAACA
The DNA here is from genome assembly GCF_036898095.1 of Palaemon carinicauda. NCBI lineage: Eukaryota > Metazoa > Arthropoda > Malacostraca > Decapoda > Palaemonidae > Palaemon > Palaemon carinicauda. The sequence continues at coordinate 4,770,338 of NC_090731.1, forward strand.
ACATAAGAGAATAAATGCATAGCTAATAATAATAATAATAAAAATAATAATAATAATAATGATGATAATAATAATAATAATGAGTACATTCACCACATAAGAGAAGAAATGCAATGCGAAAAATATTAAAATTCAGTGCGAAACCTAATAACGTTAAAAGTTAGGAAAACAGAAATTAATTATGCTACATAAGTATAAAATGACAGTGCCAACACTTTTTTGCATAGCAGCATCCAATGGGCGACCGCGGAAATAAATTTTGAATGTATTTGCCTCTCTGTGCGAGAGCTTGATATACGATAGTCATGAATAAAAGTTGTTTAAAAAACCCATAACTCTGCTGTGGTGGTAAACAATTTATCTAAAAGAGAGAGAGAGAGAGAGAGAGAGAGAGAGAGAGAGAGAGAGAGAGAGAGAGAGAGAGAGAGAGAGAGAGAGAGAGAGTCTATTAAGTCATCTGTAAACTCTATACATCATCATATCTGTTTTTGACGTTGTTAATAGTTTATATATGACATATCTAATTTAACGTTGTTACTGTTTTTGGAATGATTTTTTGTTAGTTTGTTCCCATCATTTATTAATTTTCTTATTTCCTTTCCTCACTGGGCTATTTTTTCCTATTGGAGCCCTTGGGCATATAGCATCTTGCTTTTCCAACTAGGGTTGTAGCTTGGCTAGTAATAATAATAATAATAATAATAATAATCATCATCATCATTATTATTGTTAGCGAAGTTACAACCTTAGTTGGAAAAACAGGATGCTATAAACCAAAGGGCTTAAAAAGGCAAAAAATTACCCCAGTGAGGAAAGGAAATAAATAAACTATATGAAAAGTAATCAATAAAGAATATAAAATAGCCTGAAACCAGTAACAACTTTAAAATAGAACTTGTCATACATAAACTATGAAGAGAGTCCCAAGTCAGCTTGTTCAACATAAAAAACATTCGCTGGAAGTTTCAACTTTTGAAGTTCCACAGATTCAAGTGTCTGATTATAAAGATCATTACACAATCTAGTCACGGCTGGAATAAATCTTCTAGAATACAGTGTAGTATTGAGCATTATGTGGGAGAAGGAAAGACTGTTTAAATCTAGAATACTGTGTAGAATTGCCATTATAGGGGAGAAGGCAAGACTGTTTAAATCTAGAATACTGTGTAGTATTGAACATTATAGGGGAGAAGGCAAGACTGTTTAAATCTAGAATACTGTGTAGTATTGAACATTATAGGGGAGAAGGCAAGACTGTTTAAATCTAGAATACTGTGTAGTATTGAACATTATAGGGGAGAAGGCAAGACTGTTTAAATCTAGAATACTGTGTAGTACTGAGGCTTATGGTCAGTGTTACCAGATGGTCAGTCTAAAAGTCCCCAAAATAACACAAAAATCCCTAAAACAACTCAAGAATGCCCAAAACAATTAAAAAATCCCCAAAACAATTAAAAAATCCCTATTTCCACTAATATACTTCTGATCCCATAGGCTTTTCTAATATAGAAATTGCTCACTTTACTTCATACAAGTGCAAGCAAACAAATTACAATAATATAAAGGTTTACATATCTTTGTTTCTTCATAGAAATCTGTACGGAATATCTCCATCAGACACCCAAAATCCCCAAATCTAGGGATAGATCCCCATACCTGGCAACACTGCTTATGGTGGAGAAGGCAAGATTGTTAGAACCGACTGTAAACCTAGTACTAAGCACATCCTGTACGTAGTACTAGTTTTTTTTATTAAATATTGGTAACGCTGCAGTGACTTCTGACTTTGGAAATGGATAAAAGATACCAGATACATTTTAAATCGTGCTTTGTATTGGGTTGATGAAATCAAATCTTGAATTAGCGGCTAAGATACCAATGAAGTTATCTATTTTAATGAGCACTGAAACGCACGAACTTAGGGTTGTGGTGACCTGGTGGTAGCATCCTTGCCTGGTGATTGCTAGACCTGGGTACGAGTCCTGCTCAAACTCGTTATTTCCTCTGGTTGTTGCAACCTCACCTCCTTGTGAGCTAAAAATGGGGTGTTTGTAGGAGCCTGTAGGTCTATCCGCTGAGTCATCAGCAGCCATTGCATGGCCCTCTTGAGTTCTAGCTAAGGTGGAGAGGGGGGGGGGGGGTTTAGGCGCTGATCATATGTAATATTGTCAGTCTCTAGGGCATTGCCTCTGCCATTCATGAGCGGCCTTTAACACCTTTAAACGTTGTTACATCGCCAATGAATGCATTATACAAAGAAGCAATCAATCATCGTAGAGCGTAGTGGAACAATGGTGACAATGAGGAGTAATTTTTCATTTCAATGAACTTAGCAGGTGAATTTCTAACGGCTCTCCTGATATTATAGATGCACAATGTGGGCGATCGTGCCTAGCCATCAAATTGACTGGTGAACAATAGCACATAATGTGTAACTTAATGTTATCCTTAATGCGCAAACTGTATACACATGACTTTTTGAACATGATTTTAGTACCAATACCGTCATGAGCCATCAGAGATAGCCTAATTAAACCGCCCCCCCCCTTTTTTTTTCTTTATTATTAGGCTATACCAAGGCCTTGGCTATACTATAAGAGCGATTGATTCTCGGCCAAGAGACCATGAGAATTTCACATAAGCCTAAATACAAATTTTTTTCTATTTCAGGTTGCTTTGTTTCTTTGCTACGAGGAGTAGGCCTAATCTATATTTCCATCTGAAATTGTCAAAAAAATTTCTCGAAGACCAAATACTACAGGTTGCTATCTTTATTACTTGTAAAACTTAAAACTTTCCCCTGTGAATTGAGCTGATATGGACAGTACTGAATTAGCTTATACTCTCTCGGTTCAGTGCCAGAGAAATTTGGGTGGCAGGCAGGAATCCTACCGGTCCCCTATGGCTATTCACATTTCTCTGAGATTGTTGCACATTATGAAGTGACCAACTTCAAAACATTCTGATTATAAACTCTATTCGATTGACCATATGAAATACCAACTATCTCTACTAAATACAATCTGATTGGTTAGTTACTATCCATATGATGCTAGACGTATGAGCCAGTATGATTACGAGAGCTAACTTTCATTATCGAATGTGTTTGAAGGTTTTATTGCAATGGCAATATTTGTTCAGGATTTAAGCAGTCTTTTATTACTTCATACTCATTAATAGACTTAACCGTAGACATAGCATGCGTTTAATTTGAGACTGAATTCTACCTAAGGACATTAATGCTGCCAAGTAAATAGATTCGATAGATCAATCCTCAAAGAGGTAGCCAAGAGAAGTATTAGCCTAACGATAAAATCGCATAGGCTACACAATGTAAACAATATCACCTTTATCTGTAGCAAGAGTAAGTAAGACTAATCAATTCAATGTGAAATACTGGCGTGACACATCTGTCTCTTCAATCAATTTGAGTATCCAAATAGGAATCAGGCTACACAACCCATTACAACCCAATTTCCTTCAAGTTTAATTGAAATCGCATTTATAGGCTCTAAAACTTGAAGTATCTCAGACAGAAAAACTCTACACATTCTTTTTCAAGTCCACTATCACGTTTGGTTGGAAATAAAAAAGCTAAGAGAAGTTCTCTGGAGATATAAAAGTGTAGGCCGGTCAATTAACTGAAGACCTACATACCTGGTACTAAGATTTCAATTCTAAAAGAGGAATTTATTATGTTATAAAGTACTTTTTTTATAATTTGCAGTACTTTTGTATTGGAACTAAAATAAATTCATTATATTTTAAAAAACAACGGTAAACACAATTTCTATCACTTACAATATCCCATAGAAAAAAAGAAAAAATGAATAAATGCCTGATAATGCAATAAGCCATTGCTGCTTACTGCTTTATAACCGCTAATAACACACACACACATACACACACACACACACACACACATATATATATATATATATATATATATATATATATATATATATATATATATATATATATATACAGTATATTCATTATTAAGATTAAACTTAAGCATTAATTCTCACTTATACAGAGTGCTCTATTTAATCTATTTACATCTGGTTTCAGCATAGGCCTACCACACAGCAAGTCAGCTAAACCCAATAAAAGTAGGTTCTCGAAGTGTGAAATCTTAAACAGACAAGATCTATCTTTTCACTCTTCCGTTTACAACTGAGAGAGAGAGAGAGAGAGAGAGAGAGAGAGAGAGAGAGAGAGAGAGAGAGAGAGAGAGAGAGAGAGAGAGAGAGATGGGGTACCTATTAATAACCAGGCTCCTTTGGATGCTATTATTTTGTTGAGGCCTAACCATTCGTGAATTAGCTCATTATCTGGAGAGAATATTGATTATAATGATGCTTCACAAGACATTAGCATAAAACAAGAAGAAATTTCACCCTACTGAATCTATTGGCAATGGGCTTCGACTCTTTACAAAATATAGAAGAGGAATTTACTGTTATAAAGTACTTTTTTTTACAATTTGCGGTATTTTTCTATTGAAACTAAAATTCATTATATTTTATAAACAACGGTAAACAATTTCTATCGCTTACAATGTCCCAAAGAATGAAAAAAAGAATAAATAAATGCCTGGTAGTGATGTAAATCAGTGCTGCCTGTTGCTTTATAACCGTTAATGACAAACAAACACAAGCCCCCAAAATTGGGAGAAGTGCCTTGGTATATGCATATATGTATGTATGTATGATTATCAAACCTATTTTGGGATCAATAAGCTCTTATAACACTTGAAGTATTTGTGCAGCTAAAATTTGTCGATGCACCAAGAAGAAATTCCGAACTATTTCATCTAATTATGCTTTCAGCTAAATATATTTCCAAAGTGTTTGAATATTATTATTATTACTTTCTAAGCTACAACCCTAGTTGGAAAAGCAGGATGCTATAAGCCCAGGGGATGAAACAAGGAAAAGAGCCCAGTGTGGAAAGGAAATACGGAAAAATAAAATATTTAAAGAACAGTAACATTAAAATAAATATCTCCTATATAAACTATAAAAAACTAACAAAACCAGAGGAAGAGAAATAAGAAGGAATTGTGTGCCTGAGTGTAAAGAACTTAACTCTCAGCTAAGCCCATGGGTTCCAACAGTGGAAAACAGGCCAGCGAGTCAAGGAAATAAAGAAATAAATTATATGAATGAAAATAACACATTTAAGGCACTGTAACAACATTAAAACCTGTTTTATTGTTTGTATTTTATATAAGCATTGTATGTTTAAGGCGAAAAATAACCACAATATTAATGATGGCAATATTTCCCTGTTGGAGCACTTAGGCTTACAGCATCCTGCTTTTCGAACTAGGGTTGTAGCTTAGCTAATAATAATAGTACAACTAATAATAATAAACTAAGGCACTTCATAATTCTTACAGCATTTACTTTCCCTGGTTAAAACGGGAGTTTCTCTATAGAAAAAAGGTTTTATTAGAAAATGTTGTCCTGACTGGAACTATAATAAAAACCCATATTTGCATATCAATCCTTGACCTTCTTAGATTCATGTTTTGCAATAGTGATATTATTATTAATTATAGTAACATGTTAATATATTAATGCAGCCTTTCTAAGACCATCTAAGCCCTTCACATTCAACCATAATAAACTAGCCTACTATTCTTATTATTAGGCCCTAGGCCTATACATGCATTACGGATATGACGATAATTCTGTCATGTTATATAGACCTAACGGGTGTAAATGGGAAATACTCGAAATATGCCCTAGAATCCTACATATTAATAATGATAATTAACGATATTAACAGTTGTTAGTTAATTTACCAATGACTAGGCACAGTTTAATCATACTAACCTTATTTTAAGATATAAACCAGTAAAAGTTATCAACATACATTAAAATTAATGGGTTTCAAATCATTAATCACAACATACCTTATATAATTTCAATATAGGATATAGGGGCTCTTAACTGCAAGTTAGGCTGTTAATAAATCCTTGCTGTATTAAAACGTGATGTTGCAGGATACAAGGACAATTCTTATAACACGTAAGCACATAAATACTTTCCACGATCACTAACTCTTATTATCTAACACTAAATAAACACAAAAACTAATATCCTCTTGATGTGATATTAATGCCAACGAATAAAGGAGAAAATTGCACGAGCAAACACGACCACGCGAAAAAAGGGTTCTCGGTTCCACCTCTCTCCACCACCAACACCATGTGACTGAACTCTACCAAGTTGCTTTACTGCCCCTGAGAGTCTGGTGCAGTGGCAGTTCGTAATTTTATGCCTAATTTATCCTGTTTATTATTCAAATATTCCTCGTTTTACGTACATTCTAAACATTTGAAAATATCTATATGGGGGTAACCGGAATAAAAGGCGAAGCGAAAACTAGTGAGCAATACGAAATGGGATGGGAAAAGGAATGATGTTTGTACCAATACCGAAAGGCGAGTTGCCGGTTAGTGGTTTATCAGAGCGTGAGGCTTCTGGCTGGGTATGCCAACGTTGTATGTTATAAAATATTTAAGGGCACCAAGTTCGTTCTCCTTGCATAGCATATAAGCCCTTTGAAAAGCTAATGACTGAAACAAAAACAGGTCGGAATACTACAATAAACTATACAAAAGAGGACTATTTTAACCGTTATTTTTTAAAAGATATACATTCATCTAGGCTCCAACCGACAGGATGCCTACAGCGTCTTCGGGGAAACTCAAGTTAAATCTGCCGTTAATAAGAGAAGATGAGCATACAAGCGAAAATTGATTAATAGAGCTTCGCTGGATAAGCATTAATCTTCTGTAATGTGATTGTCACTCCCAAGACTCTCTCTCTCTCTCTCTCTCTCTCTCTCTCTCTCTCTCTCTCTCTCTCTCTCAAGCATGTCACGCCCATGTTAATACTTGGAGCATTTCAGAAACTGGCCAGAGTGCATTTATTGTTCTCTCTCTCTCTCTCTCTCTCTCTCTCTCTCTCTCTCTCTCTCTCTCTCTCTCTCTCTCTCTCTCTCTCTCTCAAGCACGTCATGCCCATGTTAATACTTGGAGCATTATCAGAAACTGGCCAGAGGGCACTTATTCTCTCTCTCTCTCTCTCTCTCTCTCTCTCTGATATTATCGTGAAA
>NC_090731.1:4787448-4789948 GCF_036898095.1 Palaemon carinicauda
TCTCTCTCTCTCTCTCTCTCTCTCTCTCTCTCTCTCTCTCTTAGGTGTATGGTTGAAGTATGCATTGTAATTCATTATTTCAATATCCAATATTATTTCTCTTCCTTTTATTTTGTTACAGTTTTTATAGTTTATATAGCGAATATTTATTTTAGTGTTGTTGCTGTTCTTTAAATATCTTATTTTAATTGTCAATTACTTCTCCTATTTCCTTTCCTCACTGGGCTATTATCCCTGTTGGAGTCCTTGGGCTTATAGCATCCTGCATTTCCAAAAAGGGTTGTAACCTGGTAAGTAATAATAATAATAATAATAATAATAATAATAATAATAATAATAATAATAATAATATATCTTTTTTTGGACCTGTAGTTGCATATATTTGGAAAAAAAAAAGTATATTTTTCAATGAATTTCAAATGAAAGAGCCAGCTACGATTTTTTATTATACCTTAAAATTTAATTTGCAACGTGTTAAAAGTTCTAAATTGATTGACAGCCAACTAAAATATCCTGTTCCAAATGAGTCAATTTCCGCCTATTTATTAGGAAAAGAATTATTTAAATGTTATGATTTAATTCCATTTAGAAAAGAAAGGATTAAATGTTAGAGGAGAATCTACGATAGTGTGAATTCGGGGACAAATAATCTCCACGGGATTTACACTCCATTCTTCAAATAGTCGCTTGACTGCAAAGCTGTTTTCGTATTATTATTATTATTATTATTATTATTATTATTATTATTATTATTATTATTATTATTATTATTATTATTATTATTATTAATACTAGCCAAACTACATCCCTACTTGGAAAAAGCAAGATGCTATAAGCCCAAGGGCTCCAATAAGGAAAAATAGCCCAGTGAGGAAAGGAAATAAGGAAATAAACAAATGATGAGAATAAATTAACAATAAATCATTCTAAAAACAGTAAAAACGTTAAATAAATATGTCCTATATAAACTATTAACAACGTCAAAAACAGATATGTCATATATAAACTATAAAAAGACTCATGTCAGCCAGGTCAACATAAAAACATTTGCTCCAACTTTGAACTCAGCTTACTTTAAATAATCATTTCATTGTATTTGACCCTTTACGCTTGTATCACAAAACTAAGGTCTTTAAAAAGGTTAAATGTGTCTGGTTACGGTTCCAGTTTCATCAGACTAGACGCTCACCAGAACGTCACCCGGGCAAACCCAACCACCCCACTGCGATGCCCAACCGCAGCAGTGACCTCCCCAGTAAACAATTTAAATTCCCGACCCCAGAGGTGGGATCGATCTGCTGCCATGCGAATGCTAGGCGAACAAGTTACCACTGTAATAGCCAGGAGGTTTTCATGCCATTCTATATATTTCTCCTTGTTGGAGCCCTTGGGCTTATAACGTCCTGATTTTCCAACTATGGCTGTAGCTTAGCTAGTAATAATAATAATCATAATAATAATAATAATAATAATAATAATAATAATAATAAAAGCATATGTATGTTTATATTAGTCCACAAAACCTCATTTTGTGAATGCAATAATAATAATAATAATAATAATAATAATAATAATAATAATAATAATAATAATAATAATAATGATAATAAAAGCATATGTATGTTTATATTAATCCACAAAACCTCATTTTGTGTATGCAATAATAATAATAATAATAATAATAATAATAATAATAATAATAATAATAATAATAATAGGCTCTGTATGTTTATATTAGTCCAAAAAATCTCATTTTGTGTATGCAATAATAATAATAATAATAATAATAATAATAATAATAATAATAATAATAATTATAATAACAAAATGCTCAGAATCTTTATACTAATGCAAAAAAATTAATTTTGTGTATCGCTGAAGAATAACACATCTAGTACTACCTAAAGAGTTCGTCATCTTTAACTCTGTATACAGAAGCAAGAAAAAACAACTGAAAGTAACAGAATAAAATTGTTTATCGGAATGAATGATCTTGGCAAACGGAAGGTCGCTTCAAATAGTTTGCCCGAGACCCCAAATTTATGATCCAATATTCACGAGACATCAGTGTCACGACATATTGGATATAGAACAATAAGTACAAGTGAAAATATATGTATGAAAATAAACACCAATATTGTCCTCGTTTTATAGCAATGTTGGATAACAAACTAATTATTATTATTATTATTATTATTATTATTATTGCTATTCCTCTTATTATTATTATTATTATTATTATTATTATTATTATTATTATTATTATCATTAGCTAAGCTACAACCCTAGTTAGAAAAGCAAGATGCTATAACCCCAAGGGCTCCAACAGGGAAAAATAACCCAGTGAGGAAAGGAAATAAGGAAATAAATAAACGATATGAGAAAAAATGAACAATAAAATATTTTAAAAACAGTAACAACATCAAAACAGATATGTCATATAAAAACTTTATAAACACTTATGTCAACTTGTACAACATAAAACATTTGGTGCAACTTT
>NC_090731.1:4792448-4802448 GCF_036898095.1 Palaemon carinicauda
GAGAGAGAGAAAAAAAAAAAATCTACCATACATCCAGTGCTCTCATTTTCAAGATTATAACTTCAAAATGGGTAATTTTGGTTGATTTGAGGAAATTCCAAGAGTAATTGGTACTTTCAAGGTTATTTTAAGGTATTCATTTGTGTCGGGTAAAAAAAAAAAAAAAAAAAAAAAACTACATCCAGTGATCTCAATTTCAAGATAAAAATTCAAAATCAGTAATTTTGGTTGATTTGAGGAAATTTATAGAATAATGGTACTTTCAACATTATTTAAGGTATTCTTTTTTGTCAGGTAATCTTCTGATTATTGAGTAACATTGTGTATCTAAAACTTATCTTTAGAATTTTCACAAAAGAGTTTTTTTTTATCATAATATAATCAATTTTTGCTTTTGAGATTTTTTAGTATTTAAGGTAATTTTTCTTATTTTGAGGTAATTTCAGAGGGAATTCCTTCCGTAATTAAGGCATTTTTCTAAATTTGAGGTAATTTCAGAAGTAATACCTTTAGTACTTAAGGTAATTTTCAAACATTTGAGGTAATTTCTGAGGCAATCCCTTTAGTATTTAAGGGAATTTCCCTACATTTGAGGTAATTTCTGAGGCAATCCCTTTAGTATTTAAGGTTATTTTTTCTAAATTTTAGGTAATTTCTGAGGTAACCCCTTTAGTATCTAAGGTAATTTTTTTTCTAAATTTGAGGTAATTTCTGTGGTAATCCCTTTAGTATTTAAGGTAATTTCTCTAAATTTGAGGTAATTTCTGAGGTAATCCCTTTAGTATTTAAGGTAATTTCTCTTAATTTGAGGTAATTTCTGAGGTAATCTTTATTATTTAAGGTAATTTCTCTAAATTTGAGGTAATCCCTTTAGTATTAAAGGTATTTTTTTCTAAATTTGAGGTAATTTCTGTGGTAGTCCCTTTAGTATTTAAGATAATTTTTCTAAATTTGATATAATTCCAGAGGTAATCCCTTGATCATCATATGAGAGCCCTGCATACATCCAGTGGGAGAAAAATTTTCATAAAATCCTTCATGTAAAATCGTATATCATGTTTCAAAAAATGCAGACAGCCGAAATACGTGGTCAAACGTCCATCTCTTTTGTTAGTGATTTTCCGCATAAATATAAAAAATAGGAACACTAAATCAGATAAAACAAACAGACGAGAAATACTGACAGAATTCGGTTGCAATAAAGTCAGACCAAAATTAAACATTTTGTCGAAAGTGCAGATTTTTTTTTCTTTTTTTTTTTGCATGAGATTTTCCACATAGATATAAAAATATGAAAACTAAATCAAATCAAATGAATAGGCGAAGTAAACCCAGGTAGGAGGCTTTAAGTTGCCTCTGTCGCTTATTGCAAGGCCGCTTCGGAATGTGTAATGCTGGCACTAGAAGACTGTCAACATGTGTTTATTTGCTCCGTGAGAGAGAGAGAGAGAGAGAGAGAGAGAGAAATCATGATTACTTTTTAGATTTTTTGATTAAATTTAACACCTGCGTCTAGTGATTAGCCAGAATAGTATTCGAGAAGACAGCATGAGAGAGAGAGAGAGAGAGAGAGAGAGAGAGAGAAAAAAATCATGATAACTTTTTAGTTTTATTGATTAAATTTAACACCTGCGTTTAGTGATTAGCCATAATAGTATTCGACAAGACAGCATGAGAGAGAGAGAGAGAGAGAAAGAGAGAGAGAGAGAGAGAGAGAGAGAGAGAGAGAGAGAGAAATCATGATAACTTTTTAGTTTTATTGATTAAATTTAACACCTGCGTTTAGTGATTAGCCAGAATAGTATTCGAGAAGACAGCATGAGAGAGAGAGAGAGAGAGAGAGAGAGAGAGAGAGAGAGATACACCTTCAATCTCGAGCAAGTAAACTCAAGACAAAAATGCCCCTTATCCAGAATGATTGACACCCATTTTTCTTACGTATGATTTATCATCAGTTGATATTCTTTGGTGTCGTGTACTCTCGATGTCAGTCTGAACATACGCCTACTCTGGACATTCTTGAGTCACATACAATACCTATCAATAATCAACCGCACACATCCATATATTTATTTCTTTCAACTTTCAGACTATGGTGCTGAATAATGAAGAGGTTTCTATGAATAAATGAATGAAAAGTATGGAATTTCTTTTCACTTTCAGATTATGAGGTTGAAAAAAAGAACTTTCTATTAATGAGAGAACTGAAAGTATGGAATTTCTTTTCACTTTCAGACTATGGTGCTGAATAATGAAGAGCTTTCTATGAATGAATGAATGAAAAGTATGGAATTTCTTTTCACTTTCAGACTATGAGGCTGAAAAAAAAGAACTTTCTATTAATGAGTGATTTAAAAGTATGTGATTTCTTTTCACTTTCAGACTATGGTGCTGAATAATGAAGAGCTTTCTATGAATGAATGAATGAAAAGTATGGAATTTCTTTTCACTTTCAGACTATGAGGCTGAAAAAAAGAACGTTCTATCAATGAGAGAACTAAAAGTATGGAATTTCTTTTCACTTTAAGACTATGATGATGAAAAATGAAGAGCTTTCTATGAATGAAAGAATGAAAAGTATGGAATTTCTTTTCACTTTCAAACTATGAGGCTGAAAAAAAAGAACGTTCTATTAATGAGTGAACTAAAAGTATGTGATTTCTTCTAACTTTCAGACATTGATGCTGAAAAATGAAGAGCTTTTTATGAATGCATGAATGAATAAATGAATGAAAAGTACGGGATAAAATAGAGTTTTTTGTTCGTTTGTGTAGATATTACACATTTCTTCTTCTTGGTAGTAAATTGTATCGTTTTCAGGAAGTCAAATAGCACTTTGATGAAAGGGTATCAATTTGAAAATAATTTTCACCTGCCTTTGATTAATTTATTCATTAAATTATTAATTAATTAATTTACTTAATTAATTAATTAATTAATTAATAGAGTTATAATCTCCAGATCAGTAAAAAGTGTTCAGATATCATGACTTGAACTTCAAATATTTTAATCAATTACTTAATTAATTAATAGAGTTAGAATCTCCAGATCAGTAAAATTGTTCAGATATCATGACTTGAGCTTCAAATAATTTATTTAATTAATTAATTAATTGAGTTAGAATCACCAGATCAGTAAAAAGTGTTCAGATATAGTGAACTGAGCTTCAAATATTTTATTTTATTTTACTTGTTTTTTTATAAACTAATCATTTCGTTTATCTGCAAGTTATTTCAAAATCTTACCATACAATAAATTCTCATTTGAAATTTTAAACCAGCAGAAATTCTCAACAATTAATATTCTATTGAAAGTTAAACCATCAGAAATTCTCAACAATAAATTCACTATTAATAGTTAAACCAACAGAAATTTTCAACACTTAATTCTCAATTGAAAATTAAACCAACAGAAACTCTCAATAATAATTCTCAATCAAAAGTTAAACCATCAGAAATTCTCAATAATAATTCTCAATTGAAAGTTAAACCAACAGAAATTCTCAACAATAATTCTCAATTGAAAGTTTTACAAGAAGAAATTCTCAACAATAATTCTCAATCGAAAAATTAAACCAACAAAACTTCTCCCCACTAAATTCTCAATTGAAAATTAACCCATAGAAATTCTCAATTGAAAATTAAACCAACAGAAATTCTCAACAATAATTCTCAATTGAAGTTAAACCAACAAAAATTCTCCACACTAAATTCTCAATTGAAAATTGAACCTAAATAAATTCTCAATTGAAAGTTAAACCACAATAGTGTCTGTAAACCTCTAAGTAGAATCTCTCTCTCTCTCTCTCTCTCTCTCTCTCTCACAGGTTTGGATTATAAGAAACAAATCATCAGAAAGCCTACACAATTTTCGAACTGTCATAAACAATCAACATATCTCTCTTTCTCTCTCTCTCTCTCTCTCTCTCTCTCTCTCTCTCTCTCACTTAGGTTTGGATTATAAGAAACAAATCATCAGAAAGCCTACACAATTTTCGAACTGTCATGCACAATCAACATCTCTCTCTCTCTCTCTCTCTCTCTCTCTCCTTGGAATCATTCCTTCATCCATCCCAGACTTGATAAATGTATCGACTCTTTTTTGCACCTACTCCTTTTCATTCCTCCTTTCCCAACCATCCCCTTGTTCCACTCTTCTCTTTGATTCTCCATTATTCTCGCAGTTTGATCAAAGTGACGAGCATTGTGCTCTTCGCGAAGGTATAGGGTGAAGCAATCTCTTCTTTCTGACATTTTCTCCTCCTTGAACGAGGGGTATCTAATCCCCCTTGCCTCCATTCGGCTCTAAGAGGAAAAGAAATACGTTCCGCGTTCAAGTATTCTGGCTTTTATTAAAAATGGAAGAGGATCACTGTCATTTACGTAACGAAATATATTATCTCGTTTTAAATTTTAAATGCCACTCAAGAATGACAAAGAGGCAAGGGACAGGGACATTGCCCTAGCTAGCAGGACAATGGCCTAGAGACTGGCCACACACACACATATATATATATATATATATATATACACACACATACACACACACATATATATATACATATACATACATATATATATATATATATATATATGATCAGTGCCAAAGAACCCTCTCCACCCAAGCTATGACCAGAATAAGCCAGGAAATGCTTGCTGATGACCCAGCAGGTAGATCTATACGCTCTCCGAAACCCTCCATCTTTAGCTTACAAGGATGGTGAGGTTGCAGACACTACAAGGAACTATGAAGCTTGAGCGGGACTCGAACCCCAGGCAGGGACGTTTCCAATAAGCCACCGCAACCCTAAATTAACATCACATAGTTCTTCGTTCTATTAAAACCCTTCTTCAGGACTACAATGAGTTTTGAACCTGCACTTTAATATAAAGTTTATGGTGGTGAAAATTTGATACAAAATTTAAAGATACAGAAAACATTCAACAATGAAATACATTTTTAACCAAAACATTAAAAATTGTTTCCATAATTATTAGACAAAGGACTAAAATCCATAAAAATACTTTTTTTCCTTGAAATCCATAAAAATACTTTTTTCCTTGAAATCCATAAAAATACTATTTCCCTTGAAATCCATAAAAATACTTTTTACCTTGAAATCCATACAAATACTTTTTATTCCTTGAAATCCATAAAAATACTTTTTTTTCTTGAAATCCATAAAAAAAAATTTCCTTGAAATCCATAAAAAATACTTTTTTCCTTGAAATCCATAAAAATACTTTTTCCCATGAAATCCATAAAAATACTATTTCCCATGAAATCCATAAAAAATACTATTTCCCATGAAATCCATAATAATACCATTTCCCCATTAAATCCATAAAAATACTATGTCCCATGAAATCAAAAAGCCCTTATATACGCAGCCTATTATCCTTCCAAAATTATAATGAAGAGGAAAAATTCCGTTAATATGAAATGGAAAATGAGAAACCGAAAGGGATTAAGCCATAATCTCCTGTAAGAGGATTAACAGTTAGGAAGAATCAGGGTACATAGGAATTCTTATATCAAAAACCACATTGAATTACAGATATTATGACTGTATTTCATAGAAGAGCGTATGATTACTTCAACCGAGACACGTATTATTATTATTATTAGGATTCCCTTTTAGGGGAATGCTATTGTTTTTGGTATTATTATTATTATTATTATTATTATTATTATTATTATTATTTCCACGCGTTTTTTTTTCGCAAGAAATCTGAAATTATTATCATAGGTAGCCTATGGTAAGAATATGCCATAGACCCAGTTTAAGTGACCTTGACCTACTTTTCAAGGTCACAGGGGCTTTTAAAGGCAAAATTTGTAAAATTTGAAAGTGACATTAGGCCTAAAGTATAAGCCGTAGGGCTAAGGGCCTTATGGACAATGATACAGAGGTAAATCCCCAGATATTGTCCAAATTTGATGCAAGTAGGTCAAGGTCAAGGTTGCTAATGGCCAAACCGGGTCAAAACCGGTTTGTTTCCGAGATCTCAAAAACCGGAAGGCCCAGAGCCCTGATCTTAGTGGCATATGATGCCCCTATATATTTATCTAAGGTTAGCTTAACTTTTGTAGCAACTGCTTAATTACTGTTTTTAATATAGATTTATTACTATTTTTGACATTACAGAAATCGTGACTTTGGCAATTTCTCCAAGAAATACTGTTTTTATGGTTATAGCATGCTATAGTAAACTATCCCAAACATATGCATAAAACCTCCAAATCAAATGTCAAATTTGACCTTGAGCCTTATTTTCAAGGTCATATGGGTATTTCATGGAAAAAAAATTGACGTGGGCTAACATCTTTAACTGATTGACAAAAGCATTTTCACACCTATTTTGCAGGGGAATCCTCCGCCACTGGCTTTAGCCAGTCGCAGTCTAGTTATTATTATTATTATTATCATTATTATTATTATTATTGTTGTTGTTGTTTTTGTAGTTTTCCACAAGTACAATTACTCATATACGAGAAAGGAAGGGAAGGACAGTGGCGTTTAACAATAACGAAGCTCTAGTTTAATAATAATAATAATACTTAAAACAACTATTTCTTTGTATTAAATTAATTTGTTTAGAAGTACATTAAGTATTTTGATTATAAAAACCCCTAAATAGTTTAAACAAATGTTTCCTTGTGCAGGATGAATCTGTTTAGAAGTATATTAACTATTTTGATTATAAATACACTTAATGCACACACCTTCTTCCAATCAAATGACGTGACGTGGACAGAGTTTTGTCCATAACACCATCCCAAAAACCGTCATCTTCGCCACGTTCATTAGCCCACACGGCAGGTGGTCAGAAAAACGCCTGCATGTTGTGAACAATTTCACCCAAGAATCACCTCTGGATTCTCGTTAGGGAAGTGTGGAATGTGGCCGTGACATGGGATTCTTACACGCATCACACCAGGGAGAGGGAAGGCTATGCTGAGAAGCCTCCAAGAAAATTATAGAATGAGCTGGAATGAATCTTATCAACACGCATGTATTATAATTGTCTCTCCTTTTTCCTGTACTCAGCGCAAGCTCACCGTAAGGATCTCAGTCTTTTGTCGGACTAAGGCTCCTACATAAGATATAAAAATATAAAAGTTATGAGATATAGAAATTTAAGATTTATCTATAAGACATATGTTTCTTGAAAAAGCCAAAATCTTAAAAATTGAAAAATTCTCACCGCCTACACACGATCAATATTTTCGTCAATTAATTGATATCAATTTATTGACGTCAATGAATTGATGGAGAAATTGACCGTGTGTAGGGGGCATTGATATCAATTTAATTGAAACAATTTCATTGAATCAATTCATTGAGAGATCAAAGATCCTTTGATATTGATTGATGGGTCTTCAATAAAATTGATCGTGTGTGGGCAAAGCATCAATATATTGATCAATAATTTAGTGTTTTCCCAGCAGTGAAAGAGCACTATTCCTAGAGCCACAGACGCTTTCATCTCGGAGTTATGAATCAAACTGAAAATTGAAGTAAAATCATTGACCGTGTGTAGGCACAGTGATTTCCTCAATTTCATTGTCATCAATAAATTGATATCAATTAATTGACGAAAAAATTTATCGTGTGTAGGGGTGAGAATTTTTCAATTTTTAAGATTTTGTCTTTTTCAAGAAACATGGGTCTTATAGATAAATCTTAAATTTCTATATCTCATAATTTATAGATTTTTATACATTGTATTTAATATATATATATATTTTTTTAATTTATTTCAGATCTCACACATTTTTATCAGACTGAGGATTTTTCAATTTTTAAGATTCTGACTTTTTTAAGAAACAAATATTATAGATAAGATTTAAATTTCTATTCCTCATAATGTATATATTTTCATACATTGTTATCTATAAAATTAATTATCAGACTGAGGATTTTTCAATTTTTAAGATTTTGACTTTTTTAAAAAATAAATATTATAGATAAGATTTAAATTTCTATTTATCATTGATTTAAACCTCAAAATTTATATATTTTTATACATTATCTTTATCATATAATTTATTTCATTTACTTCAGATATCACACTCTTTTATCGGACTGAGAAGTTTTAAATTTTAAAGATTTTGACTTTAAGAAACATTGGCATTATAGATAAGATTTAAATTTCTATTTATCTGTAAGAGTCGAACTACGTCTTATTGAGCTGGCCAATCTCCTCCTTTTAATAATAATAATCTTGGTCACAATCACGCCTACATACACATATGCATACACACACACATACACGTCAATACATCCAAGATTTATTATAGATATTCCCGTCGAAATAAGCCCCTCCCCTTTGATGACGTCATAACCAATCATGTCAAACCTTTGACCATAACACGTATCAATTGGCGTGGATTTTCATACACTCAAACATGAAACAAGTTTGAAGTCTCTGTGACAACGATGTCCAAATTTATGGCTGATTACGTGAATTGGACATTTAGCTTGACCGTGACCTTGACCTTCGACCTCAACCTTCCAAAATTTAATCATTTAAAGCTTTTTATATAACAATTAATCCCTGCAAGTTTCATTACTCTACGGTTAAAATTGGGTCCAGGAAGCTTTTCACAAACAAACACACACACACAGACACTCATCAACAAACACACAAACAGGGGCGAAAACATAACCTCCTTCCAACTTCGTTGAGCAATTTTCAAGGGGATGAAGATTCGCACCCATCAAGGCTTCTATTTGATACACAGTATTATGATTCCCACATAGGTTGGCCAAGGCAACAGCCCCCCGTTGAGATATTACCGCTAGAGAGTTATAAGGTCCTTTGACTGGCCATACAGTACTACATTGGATCCTTCTCTCTGGTTACGGTTCATTTTCTCTTTGCCTACACATATACCGAATAGAATGGCCTATTCTTTACAGATTCTCCTCTGTCCTCATACATCTGACAACACTGAGATTACCAAACAATTCTTCTTTCACCGGAAGAGTTAACTACTGCACTGTAATTGTCCAGTGGCCACTTTCCTCTTGGTAAGGGTAGAAGAGACTCTTTAGCTATGGTAAGCAGCTCTTCTAGGAGAAGGACACTCCAAAATCAAACCATTGTTCTCTAATCTTGGGTAGTGCCATAACCTCTGTACCATGGTGTTCCACTGTCTTGGGTTGGAGTTCTCTTGCTTGAGGGTACATTCGGGCACACTGTTCTATCTAGTTTCTTTTCCTCTTGTTTTGTAAAAGTGTTTATAGTTTATAAAGGAAATATTTATTTTGGTGTTGTTACTGTTCTTGAAATATTTTATTTTTCCTTTTTTTCCTTTCCTCACTGGGCTATTTTCCCTGTTGGGGCCCCTGGGCTTATAGCACCCTGCTTTTCCAACTAGGGCTGTAGCTTAGCAAGTAATAATAATAATAATAATAATAATGATAATAATAATAATAATTAAGAGCAAAAAACGAGAGTTATCCTCTATATAAAACTTGATAGAAAACAGCCCGAATTGAGAGTGGATTCTGAATTAGCTTGACGCGGCATGTCTAAGGAAAGCAAAACTCATGACGTATGATGTGATGTCTCGGTAACGCATCCAAATTGATTCTTTTCTCCATTTTTCTAAACCCAAGTTCAGCGTGAGATGTCACATTGCATTAGCTCGTTAGCGAGTTCCTTTATATAAGAGAAAATGGAGAATTTTTAAGATGATCTTAGGATCTTTTTTATTCTATTATCAAGCTATATATTATTATTATTATTACTATTATTATTATTATCCTTATTATTATTATTATTATTATTATTATTATTATTATTACTTTTATCATTTTATTATTATTACTATTATTATTACTTGCTAAGCTATAACCATAGTTGGAAAAGCAGAATGTTATAAGCCCAGGGACTCCAACGGGGAAAGTAGCCCAGTGAGGAAAGGATTCAAGGAAAAATAAAATATTTAAAGGATAGTAACATTAAAATAAATATCTCCAATATAGACT
>NC_090731.1:4807448-4817448 GCF_036898095.1 Palaemon carinicauda
ATTTTGTATCTATCCCACCAACGACATGCCGTTGCTAACGACACCCACCTACACCAACGGGGGTTTATAAGGCACTCCTCCTTCTCCTTCTCCTCCTCCTCTTCCTCTTCCTCCTCCTCCTCCTCCTTCCTCCTCTTCCTCTCCTCCTCCTCTTCCATCTCCTCCTCCTCTTCCTCTCCTCAACATCTGCTCCTCCTTCTCCTCTTCCTCTCCTCAACATCTGCTCCTCCTCCTCCTCTTCCTCTCCTCACTACCTACTCCTCTTCCTCTCCTCACGACCTACTCCTCTTCCTCTCCTCACTCCCTGCTCCTCCTCCTACTCCTCCACCTCATCCTCATCCTCCATTTCCTCCTCCTCTCCTCCACACCACCTCCTCCTCCTACCTACCTCTTCCTCCTTCACACCACCTCCTCCAACTCCTCCTACCTACCTCCTCCTCCTTCTTCCTCCTCCACCCCCACCACCACCACCACCACCACCACCACCACCTCCTCCTCCTCCTCCTCCTCCAAAGCACATTTCGGGTGGCACTGAAGATGCTGAACTAAAGACCTTTCGCTGAGAGATAAACATATCATTTAGCTTCTAACAGAGCCGCCGACGCGGCACTGTGGACCACAGGAAGCGCACCCCCCCCCTCCCCCCACCACCACCACCAAAAAGGAGGTCGATCCTCGGCCTCCTAGCTGCAATGGCTGCTCTAGCTTAAAAGGACTTCTGGGGTCGCCACTGCCGAGATTTAGGCGATTTTAGGATTTTCTCCTACTTTCTCTCTTCAACTTCAAGAGAATTAAATCCATGGACACTGATTCTATTGGAGAAAACTCGCATGGCAAATGATAATAATAATAATAATAATAATAATAATAATAATAACTGCAGTTTTCTGCCAGTTTCCTTCTGTTGAAGAATAGCCTTGAAGAGCTCAATGACAAGGTATAAAACATATTTATAAATCTATTGATTATTTCATACTGCAACTGACGGTTTTCCTCCTGTCAGTATCCTTGGCAACAGGTAAAAAGATATTGTACCTCATCATGTTCATCATCTCCTCTTATTATTGATGCAAGGGGCCTCGGTTAGATTTCGCCAGTCGTCTCTATCTTGAGCTTTTAAATCAATACTTGTCTAGTCATCATCTCCCACTTCACGCTTCACAGTCCTCAGTCATGTAGGCCTGGGTCTTCCAACTTATATTACAATTTACCAAAAGTCCAACTTAGTTTCAAAATCTAATAAACAGTGAATAAAAATTTATATGGGCATTGCAACACGAGATTGGATTACCTCTAGACTGACTGCTCAACACTAAAGGTTTAAAGGTCGCTCATGAATGGCAGAGGCAAGGGACAGTGACATTGCCCTAGCAATCAGGACAATGCCCTAGAGACTGACCATATATATATTATATGATCAGCGACCAAGCCTCCTCTCCACCCAAGCTAGGACCAGGGAGGGCCAGGCAGTGGCTGCTGATGACTCGGCAGATAGACCTATAGGCTCCTTCAAAACCCCCCAACCTTAGCTCACAAGGATGGTAAGGTTGCAGACACTAATGGCACTAGCGAGTCTGAGCGGGACTTGAACCCCCGACTGGCAAACACCAGGCAGAGACGTTACCAATCAGGCCACAGCAACTAGCGAACAGTTAAAAGCTGATTTTTTAAAGTATGTGAAATGACTAAGTCATCAAAACTGGACATGCTAAAGTATTCATGTTACTTAGCCTTGCCATAAGTTCAACAGGAAAATTACCATGGCAAGAGACGGAAATATTTGATCCTTTTGCACACGTAAGAAAGAAATCTATAATAAATTTTTTTAGCGAGGCGGATTTGCACCGACTCGCAGCGGTGCCCTTTTAACTCTGAAAAGTTTCCTGATCGCTGATTGGTTGGACAAGATAATTCTAACCAATCAGTGATCATGAAACATTTCCGAGCTTAAAGGGCACTGATGCGAGTCGGTGCAAATGCGCCTCATTAAAAGAAATTGACTATAGTTAAAATGTTATTGTGAAACAAATCTTGAAATTAATTGGAAATGGAACGATATGCTGTTGATATTTCAACAAGTGCCAAACAAATCACTTGCATAACGAAAGTCTGGTATCATACCAGACTCGTTAATTGCTTCCCAAATTATCCAAGTATAATTTTTATCTCACATCTCACGATAAAAAAATCTTTCAAAAATTTAACGAAAAGACGATCGCTACATATTTCATAAAACCACACTGTTATTTATTCAACAAAGAATTTATCACTACTACCGCTAGAGAGCTATGGGGTCCTTTGACTGGCCAGATAGTACTATATTGGATCCCTCTCTCTGTTTACGGTTCACTTTCCCTTTGCCTACACATTAACGAATAGTCTGGCATATTCTTAACAAATTCTCCTCTGTCCTCATACACCTGACAGCATTAGAATTACCAAACAATTCTTCTTTATCCAAGGGGTTAACTACTGCACTGTAATTGTTCGGTGGCTACTTTCTTCCTGGTAAGGGTAGAAGAGACTCTCTAGCTATGGTAAGTAGCTCTTCTAGGAGAAGGACACTCCAAAATGAAATCATTGTTCTCTAGTCATGGGTAGTGCTATAGCCTCTGTACCATGCTCTTCCACTGTCTTGGATTAGAGTTCTCTTGCTTGAGGGTACAATCGAGCACGCTGCTCTATCCAATTTCTCTTACTCTCGTTTTGTTAAAGTTTTTATAGTTTATATTGAAATATTTCTTTTATTGTTGTTACTTTTCTTAAAATATTTTATTTTTCCTTATTTCCTTTCCTCACTGAGATATTTTCCCTGTTGGGGCCCCTAGGCATCATGCTTTTCCAACTAGGGTTGTAGCTTAGCAAGTAATAATAATAATAATAATACAGTCATCACTCAAAATAGCTTTGAACAACTTGTTCTTTCTAGCATTATGAATGATATCAACAGTGCTGATTATAAGCTCTTCCACATATATCAAACTACAATACAACCAATAATTATATGAGATATGATTACCGTTAAGCCTAAATTAATTGGCTGCCGAAGGTTGGCCTTACTTGTTTATTTATGTTACACTTTTATTTGCGTAGTATTACAAATATTCACATTGCTTTTAGATATTTGAAATCCTAATTACATAAAGAGTATAAATAAAAAAATCTAGTTTATATGCAACTTTTTTTTCTTAGAATTTCAGTAAATTATTAGAGGCATTTTCCAATAGATTGATTTCAACAGTTTGATTAGATGTGGTTTGATTTGGCTGAACCAGGAAAGTGAGAACTCCTACCCTGTAAATGGCAGCGCCCTAAGTCTTTATCACCTCCGCCAACGAAGTTGGCAGGATGCTATGTTTTTTCCCGTTTGTCAGTTTGTGTACAATTTCCTGGCCAAAATTTTATTAATAGAGTAATGATACTTTCAGGGATCAATTATTATGTTGAGACGTGGAAGCGATTCAATTTTGAAAGTCCTGCGTCAAAGGTCAAGGTCAAGATCGAGCTAAAGGTCGACCGAATTAACCTTAAGGCAAGCTGGTTTCGCGAAATAAGGTGCCGTGGTGGAGGTTTTCAATCTCAGAGGGCTTTTCTAGTTTCAAAATTTTTACATTCACAATTACTACTTTTAGATTTTCCCTCAGAGTAGTTCATGTTGATGCTAATGGGTGAAATGTAATACACCAAATACCAAATGTTCTCTAAACAATTACCATCTTAGTTAGCCTCGCAAACACCAAACGAATATACAAATGTAAACAGATTGCTAAGCAAATATTTATACCACTATATATATATATATATATATATATATGTGTGTGTGTGTGTGTGTGTGTGTGTGTGAACATATATCACAAGCACACGTGATTTCAATCAATGTAATTATCACCCATGAATGGCATTTAATACCGAATTCTATCTTGGGAATATATATCCACTTGGAATTCATTTTATGGTAACAGCTTCTGGCCGGGTGGAGATTCGAACCCCCACCTGTGGGCCGGAAACCATGCCAGCAACGACTCTACCGACTGAGCTATCATCGACTCTACCGACTGAGCTATCATCTTGATAGCTCAGTCGGTAGAGTCGTTGCTGGCATGGTTTCCGGCCCACAGGTGGGGGTTCGAATCTGATAGCTCAGTCGGTAGAGTCGTTGCTGGCATGGTTTCCGGCCCACAGGTGGGGGTTCGAATCTCCACCCAACCAGAAGCTGTTACCATAAAATGAATTCTAAGTCGATATATATTCCCAAGATAGAATTCGGTATTAAATGGCATTCGTGGGTGATATTTACATATATATATATATATATATATATATATATATATATATATATATTGTATGTATATATATATATATATATATATATATATATATATATATATATATATATATATATATATATATATATATATATATATATATATATATATGGCCAGTCTCTAGGGAAAAGTCCTGCTTGATAGGGCAATGTCACTGTCCCTTGCCTTTGCCATTTATGAGCTGCCTTTAAAACCTTCAATGGGTTAAATGTGATACACCAAATACCAGATGGTCTATTAACAATTACTGTACTAGCTTAGCTATCCTTGCAAATACCAAACGAATATACACATTTAAACAAATAGATTGCTAAGCATATATATCTACCATTATATGGTAATTATATATGCAAGTACAAGTACATATAAAAAAAAGTAAGTATAATTGAAATATCTCTGAGACCCTCACCTTTAAACTATACACACATCTGGTCAGGTAAATCCAGCGCTTATGAAATCTAAAATATTCTTATACAAAAATAATTGAATTAGTTTGTATTTGCCGGTATAATGGGATACGGTTCTGCTCGTGAAAACATGATAAGCTAAAATAATTTTTCTTATTAATACTAGACATATAACTATACATTTGTTGATTATTGGAAGAAGAGAAGGGAAATGGCTCATGATATGTCAGCTTCACTGTGGAAAAAGAGTGATTCCAGTTATTTCCAACATCAAAAAATCATTGGAAACGTCCCTGCCAGGCGTTCTGCCGGATTGGGGTTCGAGTCCCCCTCAAGCTCGATAGCTTCTTGTAGTGTCTGGGACCTCACCATCTTTGTGAGTTAAGCTGCAAGATTTTGGGGAGCCTATTGATTTTCCTGCTGAGTCATCAACAGCCATTGCTTGGCCCTCCTTGGTCCTAGCTTGGGTGGACATGGGGCGTGGGTGCTGATCACATGTATAAATGGCTAATCTCCTGGCATTATCCTCTACCAACCGAGTGTCACACGATCGTACATAGTTCATTTTGTGCTTGTGTCTTCGCTCTCCCCTCGCACTAAAAAGAACCTGAAAACACATGTCTGTTTTTCTCATCGGTAACAGTGTCAATTTTAAACATGAAAATTCTTGTTGCCTTGAGCTTTTGTATATAAAGGAGAGTGTTCTATAATAAACGCACTCAGTTGCTTTCATCCTATCTTTGAGTCACAACCTTCTCTCGGCCCGTCACCGTCCTGATAGGTAGGGCATTGTCACTGTCCCTTGCCTCTGCCATTTATGAGCGGCCTTTACAATATTAAATGGTGACTTAAGATAGATAAATGAATAAAGATAAATACAAAGATATATATAAATCAGTTCTCTGCTAAAGCCGGGATAATATAGTTGAGATTTTCTCCAGAAAAGCCTTCAAGAACAAAACACCGGATGTGTACATCTACACGACAGTTTCGTCAACATTTCCTCAGTGATACCGTTCAAGTCTATCATTAAAGCACTTTGAAAATTACAAATATTGCGTTCCTAATATCTCGTCAACACAACACTTTCACATTTCACTCATAATATCTTATAACACTAATAAAACCACCCACCCTGTCCTCTCCCATTCTCTCAACAGGACTGAACAGTCCTGACGCAATTTGAATACTTTCAATAACAGTAATCTTAGTTACCATATTTTTGTCTTACGTCGAAGTTCACTAACTTAATAAGCAGGTATGCGATGTAGTTAATTCATCTAAAAAGATCCTATTTTCATGGTTTCTATTTATAATTAAGCCAGTAAATAGGTTATCGGTATAAATGTGCAGCTAAAAAATATAAAGGTATTTTCAAATGTACCCATTTAATCCCATACGAATTCGGATTAAAACATAAAACCAATCTACAGAAAGAGAGAGCGAGAGAGAGAGAGAGAGAGAGAGAGAGAGAGAGAGAGAGAGAGAGAGAGAGAGAGAGAAGAGGCTGCAATGATGATGCAACAAAGTCGCTCTTAAAGCGGATGTTTCGGAAAAGGAAGAGAAGAGGCGGAAGGTGTTCGACAAAGACGGATGGGCGACAAAACACATCAGAGAAGCTTTGGCTAACAATAGTCGGCGGAAGGAAAGAACATTTGGCCTCAGAAGAGAACACTTCAGGAAATATGAAGACACGGGAAAGGTGTGTGTTGTATGGGGGAAGAGGAGAGAAGGAAAGTAATGTTTGGAGTGTATGGAGAGGAGGAGAGTAATGTTTGGAGTGTATGGAGAGGAGAGTAATGTTTGGCGTGTATGGAGAGGAGAGTAATGTTTGGAATGTATGGAGAGGAGAGTAATGCTCGGAGTGTATGGAGAGAAGGAGAGTAATGTTTGGAGAAGGAGAGTAATGTTTGGAGTGTATGGAGAGGAGGAGAGTAATGTTTGGAGTGTATGGAGAGAAGGAGAGTAATGTTTGAAGAGTATGGAGAGGAGAGTAATGTTGGGAGTGTATGGAGGGAAGGAGAGTAATGTTTGGAGTGTATGGAGAGGAGGAGAGTAATGTTTGGAGTGTATGGAGAGGAGGAGAGTAATGTTTGGAGTGTATGGAGGGAAGGAGAGTATGTTTGGAGTGTATGGAGAGGAGAGTAATGTTTGGAGTGTATGGAGGGAAGGAGAGTAATGCTCAAAGTGTATGGAGAGGAGAGTATGTTTGGAGTGTATGGAGGGAAGGAGAGTAATGTTTGAAGTGTATGGAGAGGAGAGTAATGTTAGGAGTGTATGGAGAGGAGAGTAATGCTTGGCGTGTATGGAGAGAATGAGAGTAAAGTTTGGAGTGTATCGGGAAAAGAAGAGACTGACGTTTGGAATGTATGGAGAAAAAAAGTGATGGAAAGTAATGTTTGGAGTGTATGTAGAACAGGAAAGTAATGTTTTATTTGTATGAGGAAAATGAGAGATGGAAAGTAATATCTGGAATGTAGGGAGAGAAGGAGAGTAATGTTTAGTGTATGGAGAGGAGGGTAATGTTTAAGTATGGGGAAAATGAGAGACGGAAAATAATGTTTGGAGTGTAGGGAGAAAAGGAGAGAAGGAAAGTAATGTTTGGAGTGTATGGGGGGGGGGGAAGGACATTAATGTTTGGAGTGTATGGTGAAAATAAGAGATGGAAAGTAATGTTTGGAGTGTATAGGGGGAAGGACAGTAATGTTTGGAGTGTATGGTGAAAATGAGAGACGGAAAGTAATGTTTGGAGTGTATAGGGGGAAGGACAGTAATGTTTGGAGTGTATGGTGAAAATGAGAGATGGAAAGTAATGTTTGGAGTGTATGGGGGGATGGACAGTAATGTTTGGAGTGTATGGTCAAAATGAGAGACGGAAAGTAATGTTTTGGAGTGTCGGGAGAAAAGGAGAGTAATGTTTGGAGTGTATGGGGGGAAGGACAGTAATGTTTGGAGTGTAGAGAGAAAGGGAGAGAATGAAAAGTAATATTTAGGCTATACAGAGAAGGGAAAAGACATGTATAATATTTATGGGGCAACGGAAGAATATGGAGCGCCCCCCCCCCCCAAAAAAAAAAGAGAGGAAATTTTGAGTCATCAAAAGTGGCCAAAAATTAAATTATGGGTAATGCAGAGTAACTGAAAATAGAAATTAAAGGAAATGAGAACTGAAAACGAAAATAAAAGGTTATTAAAAAGTGTAAAAAAAAAAAAAAAAAAAAAAAAAAGTGTATGGAGCTCCATGAATATGTGATAAAGAATTATTTTTAACAAATATGGGAAGCATAGGAACCCATAAAGATGGGGAATAAATATAAAAAGGGAATTAGGCGAAATATGAATAACACAAATTCAACTATGGATAACATGCATCGACTGGACATTAAACAATGGGAAAATTTGAGTGTAGGGAATTGTTTTCCATTTAACTTGTTTGATAAGCTTACATAACGGTTATTATTATTATTATTATTATTATTATTATTATTATTACAAGCTAAACTACAGCCCTAGTTGGAAAAGCAAGATGCTATAAGCCAAAGGGCTCTAAAAGAGAAAATAGACCAGAGAGGAAAGGAAACAAGGTAATAAATAAATTATAAGAGAAATAATAAATTATCAAAATGAATATTTCAAGATCAGTATCATTAAAATGAATCTTTCAAAAATAAACTATAAAAACGTCAACGAAAAATCCAAGAAATAGAAATAAGAATAGTGTGCCTGAGTGTATCCTCAAGCAAGAGAACTCTAACCCAAGATAGTGGAAGACCATGGGACAGAGGCTATGTCACTACCCAAGACTAGAGAACAATGGTCTGATTTTGGAGTGGCCTTCTCTTAGAAAAGCTGCTTACCATAGTTAGAGTCTCTTCTACCCTTACCAAAAGACCATGGTACAGAGGGTATGGCACTACCCAAGACCAGAGAACAAAGGTTTGATTTTGGAGTATCCTTCTCCTAGAAGAGCTGCTTACCATAGCTAAAGAGTCTCTTCTACCCTTACCAAGAGGAAAGTAGCCACTGAACGATTACAGTGAAGTAGTTAACCCCTTGGGTGAAGAAAAATTGTTTAGTAATCTCAATGTTGTAAGGTGTATGAGGACACAGGAGAAAGTGGAAAGAATTGTCCAGACTATTTGTGTATGTGCAAGCAAAGACAAAATTAGCCGTAACTAGAGAAAGGGATCCGATGTAGTGCTGTCTGACCAATCAAAGGACCCATTAACACTCTAGTGCTAGTATCTCAACGGGTGGCTAGTGCCCTGGCCAACCTAGTATCTATCTACTAAATTTCAAACTTTCTAGAAGCAAGAACGCTATTCATTATATATATATATATATATATATATACACACACACATATATATATATATACATATATATATACATATATATATATATATATATATATAAATGCAAAAATATTACACTAATGAATTTCTACCTGAGTTGCGCGCTGAGCTATTTTCGGAAGCCTGATTTAGTCTTCACTCTTAATTAACTTATTTGCTTACAATACCTAGCTATTTATATCAGCCTGCAATAGCTAGCTATTTATACCAGCCTGCAATGGCTAGCTATTAATATCAGACAACGCCGCTGGAAACCTGGTTTCCTTTCTAGAAAATTGCAGTGATGAAAATAGAAATTGGGATTGATTTTTCAGTCATCGGTTTCGAGATAAGATGGCAGAAGGTACAGTCGGACACAGGAATTCCCGTAACAACTCGCTTTGAGGAGGTTCTCCACCTCTACCATCTCTCTCTACGCTATCTATTTGGTTACTTGCTGTGCAGTAAGAGTGTGACAGGGTGAACTTCCCCAGAGCAGGAAGTGCCAGGAATTTCTGTGTCCAACTGTACTCCACTGTTTGGAGGCAATATGTAGTAAGAAATTAATCTATGAATGAAAGGATGTCACTGTCCCTTGCCTCTGTTATCCATGAGTGGCATTTAACATGTTTAAGTTCAGTTTTTATGAATAATTGAGATTCAAACTGCCTTGTGTGCTGGAAATTTACCTGTGACCAATAAGTAAAATATGCTCCCTTCTTGCCTTTTCCTCTCAGGCAGGAGCATGTTTAAAGGTTTAAAGGCCGCTCATGAATGGCAGAGGCAAAGGACAGTGACAATGCCCTAGCTAGTAGGATAATGACCTAGAGGTCTGACCCAACAACATCTTCACCCAAGCTAAGACCAATGGCTGCTGATGACTCAGCAGATAGGGCAATATGCTCTACTAACAACACCCCCCCCCCCAAATCCT
>NC_090731.1:4822448-4824948 GCF_036898095.1 Palaemon carinicauda
AATCGCCTGAAGATTATTACTGTCTCCCGGTGTCGGAGAAGGGACTGGTACTTTACTTGCACGAGAGACTCGTACCTTCAGTTTTCCATCTAATAATGCGTCACAAAGTACACAGCAATAAACTCTGGACTGTGATATACAGTCTTGACTGCCTTCCAACTGACATTATTCTTCCTAATTTGACTTTTATTCACAATTTCTCATTCTAAAACCTAGCATTACCTGAGTAATCAAGTTTTTCATTCGCAAAGGTCCTTCATTACTCGAGAAAGTGTTTTCTTTTGTTAGATAAATGTACTCTTATGTACAATGACGGTAGAATTTTGCATTGTACACACTCTAATTCTGAGATGTTGAACAGTTGAAAGGATAACAGTCCAAAATACGGATTATTATTGGAATATTTTGAAATCGCGCACATTGCCGTTCAACAGATGGTCCATTTAACAAAGTTCACACATTAAGGTCCATTTTTCAGGATAACTATTCAGTTGTGAAATAAAACTGTGCGAGTTTTAATTTTTGTGTTTCTTCTAATTTCAAACCTTTACTATAAACAGTTAATCACACATGCACTATGCAATGAGAGTTGTTCTGAAAGCCTGTCCTAACAGCAAAGCAATTGAAGCCAGTTTGAACTTCCGAAGTCTGTGGACGAAGAGACCAATCCTCGAGAGAGAGAGAGAGAGAGAGAGAGAGAGAGAGAGAGAGAGAGAAAGAGAGAGAGAGAGACATGGGGTTCAATGTTTTTTAAAAAATTTAGATTTCTGAAAAAATAATAATGAATATTAATTTTACAACATTCAAAAGTAATTCTTGAAATTAGTTTAAAGAAAATAGAATAGTCAATAATAATTTTACAACATTCAAAAGTAATTCTTGGAATTAGTTTAAATAAAAAAGAATAGTCTACATTTCTATGACTAATTTCCATTGGATGAGGATAGAGGAAAAGTTTGCCTATAAGGGAATAATGTGCAAGTCCTCTCCAAAGGGGGTGTAACCCCCCGCCCCCTTAAACAAGGTGCAGGAGATGGCAGTGGCTGTAAATGGCAATCAAGAGAATGGGCTCATTGTGCTCGCAGACAATGGCTATCGAGATTGCCGAAACAAGCAACCAATTACTAGAACACCAGCGATTGACATTAGATTGCGACAGAACTCTTCTGTTCGACACTGATCCAAGAGACTTATTTTCTAGATTACTTTGAACATTGCTATCTATCTTTTTTCTTTTTGTCTTCTGTTCAACACTGATCCAAGACACTTATTTTCTAGATAACTTTGAACATTGCTATCCATCTTTTCTTCTTTTTGCCTTCTGTTCGACACTGATCCAAGACACTCATTTTCTAGATTACTTTGAACATTGCTATCTATCTTTTTTCTTTTTGTCTTCTGTTCGACACTGATCCAAGACACTCATTTTCTAGAATACTTTGAACATTACTATCTCTCTTTCTTCTTTTTTTTTTTTTTTTGTCTTCTGTTCGACACTGATCCAAGACACTTATTTTTTAGATAACTTTGAACATTACTACCTATCTTTTTTTTCTTTTGGTTCTGTTCGACATTGATCCAAGACACTTATTTTCTAGATTACCTTGAACATTGATACCTATCTTTTCTTCTTTTTGTCTTCTGTTCGACACTGATCTAAGACACTTATTTTCTAGATTACTTTGAACATTAATATCCATCTTTTTTTTTTTTATCTTCTGTTCGACACTGACCCAAGACACTTATTTTCTAGATTACTTTGAACATTACTATCCATCTTTTTTTTTTTTTTTTTATCTTCTGTTCGACACTGATCCAAGACATTTATTTTCTAGATTACTTTGAACATTGCTACCTATCTTTTCTTCTTTTTGTCTTCTGTTCGACACTGATCCAAGACACTTATTTTCCAGATCATTTTAAATATTGCTATCTCGTTTTTGGGAGGTTTGTGACTTCAGGGTTATCAAAATTATACAGTTTTATGCATTTTATCCTTCATTATTATCTCTCTCTCTCTCTCTCTCTCTCTCTCTCTCTCTCTCTCTCTCCTCTCTCTCTCTCTTAGCAAAACTAGATGAACACGTAATTATAAGGCGATACTTTCAAACTATGTTGCGCTAAAATAACTAGGGTGCGACTGTGTAGCCCAAAATCTTTAACATGATAAACCCACAAGCACTGTGATTGGCGACCACTCAAATGTCCTCTGCCCTGCTGTGACTTGCTTCGCTCGAAAATAAAACATAATATCGTTGCTCTTCTGTCTCTGGAAAGCGGTACATGGATGCGCTGCGCACGCCAGCCGTGTGGGTCACAATTCAAGGTATCATAATTACCTATAATCTGTTTTATCATTATTACTGTTATGTTCACATGAATCAGCTGGGAGATGGTGGCAGCCAATCAAGATGTTCTGGGCGGAGCATGTTAAAGCTTTTGGGCTGGACCCAGTCACTTTCAAAATACCTACGTGTATTGCGGAACTGCAATCTATTAG
>NC_090731.1:4829948-4845617 GCF_036898095.1 Palaemon carinicauda
TAAAACGTTTAAAAGAATTTCTTTGAGAAATTCTTTGTTTTGTTATCTCTCATAAAACGTTTTAAAGAATTTCTTCCTGAGAAACGTCTGAAACGTCTTCTTTTGTTATCCCTCATAAAACGTTATTGTTTTGATGACAATTTGTGTTCATAACAATGAAATTCCACCGAACTGGAATATTCCCAATTATACTCTTATATGAAACGTCACAAAGTCCATTACATAACCTAATTCTATAATTGCAACAATTATTAATTAACTTAATTTAGATCATTTTAAACCAATGTCTTATTCAGAAGGTAGTGATATACATCACCATCATTATCATCTCCTACGCCTATTTACGCAAAGGGCCTACGTTAGATTTCGCCAGTCGTCTCTATCTTAAGTTTTTAAATCAATACTTTTCCATCATTTCCTACTTCACGCTTCTTAGTCATGAGAGAAATAATTCATTTAGCCGTTTATCTAAAAAAAAATATATAATTCTTCGCTATAATTCCGCTTAAAAAAATAAAATAATTCAGCTTTAGATATACATTATGTTAAGTCACCGATTACATAAGCAAGCAATATTGTTAGGAAATTCTCTTACAAGCCTAGAACGGGGCTTCCACGGTTGAACGGTTCGTTCGAACCCGGTTGTCGTACCTGCTTGTGAAACGTTTCGAAGAGGTGGAGTCAGCCAAAAATGCATAAGGTTTGTGGAAAATGAAGCCCCGCCCACAAAAGTCAGACGAGAACAGACTTTCTTCGAACCGTTCGACAACCGAATACCCCATTCAAACTTTCGAACATCACTTCAAACACTTGTCTGTCGAACCGCGTTCGACCGTGTAAACCCGCCTTAAGCTGTTTGACAAGCAGGTTCGACAACCGGGTTCGATGAATCGCTCGACCGTGTAAATCCCGATTAAAACATATCAAACGAAAGCAAGTATTTAAAGCGTATTTGAATAATTACGTTTCATGAATAGTATGAGCATCAATTGACAATATTCAAGAGTCTGAACCAAATTCTTCCCAAATCTAAGTAACATTTTCTTTACCTTCAAGAAAACCAAGTAAACTTCCCAAATCTATGTAATATTTTCTTTACTGTTAAGAAAACCAAGAAAAATTCTTAGATCTATGTAATGTTTTCTTTACCGTTAAGAAAACCAAGCAAAATTCCCAAATCTATGTATTTTCTGTACCTTTAAGAAAACCAAGTAAACTTCCCAAATCTATGTAATATTATCTTCTATGTAATATTATCTTTACCTTTAGGAAAACCAAGTAAAATTCCCAAATGAATGTAATATTTTCCTTACCTTTAAGAAAACCAAGTAAACTTCCCAAATCTATGTAATATTATCTTTACCTTTAGGAAAACCAAGTAAAATTCCCAAATGATGTAATATTTTCCTTACCTTTAAGAAAACCAAGTAAAATTCCCAAATCTATGTAATATTTTCTTCTATGTAATATCATCTTTACCTTTAAGAAAACCAAGTAAACTTCCCAAACCTATGTAATATTTTCTTTACCTTTAAGAAAACCAAGAAAAATTCCCAAATCTATGTAATATTTCCTATGTAATATTATCTTTACCTTTAGGAAAACCAAGAAAAATTCCCAAATCTATGTAAAATTTTCCTTACCTTTAAGAAAACCAAGTAAAACCAAAAAGAGAATGTCTGTTCATGGGGTCAAACAAAAACCAATTTCCAAGATCTAGTGGTCCTCTCGAACCTGGGCCAACAGCCAATAGGTCAACTGGGCCTCATGAATTTCCTTAATTGCAGCACTCGGTATCTTTAATGGCTAATTCTCCGAAGCTTGATTAACACGAAGGAGGCCGATAAGAGGAGAAATTTACTATCGTAATCTTATTCCTTAGTAAAGATAATAGATTAAATATGTTAATTAGATTCAGTTTAAAGATATTACTCATGAAATATGAATATTCAGAGTATATACACTGTTAGAATAATGGTAATTTTAATCAGAAATTATCAATAAAAATTTACTGTTCTCAATCGTATTTCAGTAAAATACATGCACACGTATTTTTTTACCCTACTTTTTTTTCAGTAAAATACAGGCAACCGTATCTTTTTACTTTTTTATTTTTATTTTTTACGGGTTGTTGACCGTATTATCAAACCTTAACGTCGAAATATCATTTTTTCTTTTAAACGGCAAATGCCTGGCAACATTTATTCCAGGATTTTTACCTTTTTTTACAGCAAATTTCTAAGTGTAGCCTGGAAAAAAAAATTGAGATTAGATAACCAAAATCACCTGGTGTGATAATCCTCCGATAAGAGGAGAAATTTACTATCTTAATCTTATTCCTTTGTAAAGATAATAACTAAAATAGGTTGATTAGATTCAGTCTAAAGCTATTACTCATGAAATATGAATATTCAGAGTATGAAGCCTGATAAAAAATCGAGATTAGATCATTAAAATCACCTGCCATGAAAACACTCGATTGTTTTTCATTAAATTTACTATCGTTTTATGCAAGATACAAATTCAAACCATTCAGGGGTAAATAATAATACCCTTTTTGTATTTCTATTTATATAAATACATATTTAAATCATTCATGGCATTAAATTTAAAACATTCATGGCTAAATAATAGTACCTTTTTCATTTCTAATATTATAAAGACATATTTAAATAATTCATGGCCATAAATTTAAAACATTCACGACTAAATAATAATACCCTTTTTGTATTTCTATTTATATAAATACATATTTAAAGAATTCATGGCAGTAAATTCAAAACATTCATGGCTAAATAATAACACCTTGCTTTTGTATTTCTAATTTCATAAATACATATTTAAAATCTTCATGGCAGTAATATTACATTTTTTGTACTTCCAATGATATAAATTGATAACGAAACAAACCAAGAAAAATAATTAATAAAATAATTCTATGATTACATATTTAAAACATTCGTGGCAGTAATATTACTTTTTTTGCACTTCTAATTATATAAATTCATAACAAATCAAACCCAGACAAAAAAGTAATAAAAAAAAAACAACAAAAAAGTTTTGTCTTAAACAGAAAAAAGAAATTAGACCGAGTAACATTCCAGCAAAGATTCAATATACATTAATTTTCCCTTATTATAGATGTCAGCTGGAGAACGCAATTCCACTTCATAATAGCCAATTAATTTCAGAATTTATTTGATCTATTTCAATTTATATTACTGTCGAAAAAGTTTATATTTAGCTACAAAATTAATGAGTAACTAATTAATTATTAATGTCCAGCATTGTAACAGCTTGTATTATTATAACAAAATATGTCAAGGAAACTCTTTAATTACATATTTAATTCACACACGAACACTTAACCAATACTTGAACACAAACATACACATACACACACACACACTATATATTTATATACATACATATATATATATATATATATATATATATATATATATATACTGTTCATACATGCGCACGCACACACACACACACACATATATATATATATATATATATATATATATATATATATATATATATATATATATATATATATACTGTATATATATAGAGTAAATTAATAATTTCCAGCTTTTAACATAAAAGTTAATCCCTGCAAGTTTCATTACTGTACGAATAAAACTGTGGCTAGGAAGCTGTTCATAAACAAACATACACGCACACACACACACACACACACACACACACACACGCAAACAAGGGGCAAAACATAACCTTTCCACTTCGTTGACGGAGGTAAAGAAAAAAAAATATTTCACGAAGCGAGTGCTTATGACCCCCATCTCTCATCACAAAAAAAAAAGAAAAAAAAAAGAAAAAAAAAAGTGGAAATCTAACCAAATGGAAAAATGGAATCTTGTTCTCATTTTTTTTTATTTGTTCTCTCACTGTTCTCGCGGATGCGTGAAGGTTTATTTTGTTCTTTACGAAGTTGACTTAGATTGGATTTTTTTTTTATCATAATGCTCGGAGTGTAAAAGTTTGGAGGATAAGTTATTTCACTGTTATTGTTGTTTATTAAGTTTGGAGTGATTATCGTCAATATTATCAGTCTTTGGTTAAGATGGAAAGAATATATATACATATATATTTATATATATATATATATATATATATATACATAAATAAATTTATATATTTATATATATATACATAAATAAATTTATATATATATATATATATGTATATATATATATATATATATATATATATATATATATATATATATAAATTACATATATATATATATATTATATATATTATACATACATATATATATGTTATTTCTTCTTCTTATCTTTGTTTATATATATATATATATATATATATATATATATATGTATATATATGTATATATGTTATATATATATTTATTATATATATACATATATATATATATATATATATATATATATATATATATATATATATATATATATATATATATATGTTATTTCTTCTTCTTATGTTTGTTTTTATATATATATATAATGTATATATATATATATATATATATATATATATGTATATATATATATATATGTATATATATATATATATATATATATATATATATATATATATATATATATATATATATATATATATATATATAAACGCCAGAAGAAGAAGAAGAACTAACATGAAAAAAAAATATATATACGCGCTTTTCATGTTTGAATGCTGGCAACTCTAATACATTTGCCATTCTATAAAAATGAATATGGGTACATATAAACTTTGTATAAACTTTCATCTCATCTCATTCATCCTAAAACTCCCATGAAAGTTACAGGAGGGTGAAACAGGGAGGAACGTAAGCGAGACTGAATCCTGTGTATAAGAGATTCGTTGACCATTTCGTGGGAGTTGGTTTAGCTGCAATCATGTGAACTTAACTGTCCTGGATGGTGGAAGTTTGAAAGTCCTCTGTCGGCCAAAGGACTTATTTCATTTCTCTCGTTAACAATTTACGTTTGCATATTTATATCATCATCATCATCATCATCATCACCATCACCATCTCCTCCTAAGCCTATTGACGCAAAGGGCCTCGGTTATATTTCACCAGTCATCTCTATTTTGGGCACTTGAAATTAATACTTCTCCATTTATTATCTCCTACACTGGTAAAAATTTGCAGTAAAAAACGCTAAAAATCCTGGAATAAATGTTGCCAGGCATTTACCGTTTTAAAAACGGATATATTGACGTAAAGGAGGGATATCAAGGTCACCAATACGTAAAATATAATAACAAAGTAGGGTAAAAATTACGGTCACCTATATTTTACTGAAATATGGCTGTGAACAATATAATTTTACAGAGAATTTCTGATTAAGATTACCGTTATTTAACAGTATACATCACACTTCATAGCCACCAGCCATTCGTACCAGTTTAAAGCCAAGGTAAAATCAAAGAAATTAACGTCTTGTTAATTTCCCTGAATTAAAAAAAATGCTCAAGAAGTATTGACCCTCCTGAAATCTAACAGAATACAGATGATAATGCGTCGTGTATACGAATTTTAGAAACGAGAGAGAGAGAGAGAGAGAGAGAGAGAGAGAGAGAGAGAGAGAGAGAGAGAGAGAGAGAGAGAGAGAGAGAGAGAATGGTTTGCATTGCATTATTTACTTAATTAAACAATTCATGAGTTACTTTCCCGAATAAGAAATTAATACAGTTTACTGAGTAATACCACCAGAGTTCTCTAGCTTGAGGGTTACACTCAGGCACACTATTCTATCTTATTTCTTTTCTTCTTGTTTTTATATATTTTTTTAGTTTACATTTGAAAGATCTAATTTGATGATGTTACTGTTTTTAAAATATTCAATTTTGATTGTTCATTACTTCTCATGCAGTTTATTTATTTCCTTATTTCCTTTCCTCACTGGCTATTTTACCCTGTTAGAGCTCTTGGGCTTATAGCACCCCGATTTTCCTACTAGGGTTGTAGCTTTGCAAATAATAATAATAATAATAATAATAATATGGTATATGCCAGAGGAAATTGTGCCTATAATCATAAGAACACAAGGCACGATCCCAAGATCCCTGAAAAAGAAATCTAGAAAAACTAGAGGCTGAAGTAGCTCCAAGACTCATGCTGAAGAGTGTGATCCTAGGAACGTGATGGACTCCTAAGGAGGCAGGATGCAACCCGGAACCCAATACTATAAATACCACCCAGTCGAAAGACTGTGATAAAAAAAAGAAAAAAAAAAAATAATAATAATAATAATAATAACTTTCCCCTGAGCCACTGCAACAAAGCAAGGTCCCCGGAGACGTAGGATATTCCCGCTTCCCTCCTCCAGCAAACGGTAATGAGGAAGAAAAAAAAACAAAAAATGAAAACATCAACTCGTATTCCATTAAGAAATCACAGCTCATAAACCGAGACGCAATAATGCTCTTCGGTGTGCTACAGACTCTCTCCCCCCGGCAATATCGTCGCTCAACCTTAATGAAGGATAAAATCGCTTCCCGGACTCTTAGAAAGGAAGATACTTGGGAGGGTAAAGATAGTGGAGGGGTTTTTCGGAGGGAAGGAGGGTATAGGCGGTGAGGGGGTGATTGGGGGGTTGTAGTTGGTGGTGGAGGGGATAGAGGGAGTGGTTCAGTTAAGGGGGGGGGGTTTCTAAGATGTGGATTAAAGGGAATTGCGAGAATAAAGAAAAGGGAACATTTCCTAATCTTGTATAGTTCACACCATGTCACGCGAGTATGGTCAGTGCAAGAGGCGGTGGGGGGGGGGGGGAGATAACGAAAAAAAGGAGGATGGTGCAGTAATCAGCT
Source organism: Palaemon carinicauda (assembly GCF_036898095.1). Classification (NCBI taxonomy): domain Eukaryota; kingdom Metazoa; phylum Arthropoda; class Malacostraca; order Decapoda; family Palaemonidae; genus Palaemon; species Palaemon carinicauda. The sequence continues at coordinate 4,836,783 of NC_090731.1, forward strand.
ATACAACAACAACAACAACAACAACACCACTTTCTAGTACACTGCAAGACAAATGCCTCAGACATGTCCTTATTCATGTCTGGGGTTTGACCAGTTTTCATCACTACGCTGGCCAACTGAGGTGATGGCGGGAAGACAGCTCAGAGCAAACCTACCTAGTATGGATGGTCCTAACTATAGTCAATTCTTTTTAGTGAGGCAGATTTGCACAGACTCGCAGTGGTGCTCTTTTAGCTCGGAAAGGTCTCCTGATCGCAGATTGGTTGGATAAGATAATTCTAACGAATCAGAGAGCAGGAAACTTTTCCAAGCTAAAAGGGCACCGCTGCGAGTCAGTGCAAATGCGCTTCATTAAAAAAAAATGAGTATAGTACAGCTTTGCTGATCATGACGATACAGAAACCCTTTAAATAAGTTGAGGTAACCACACTTAGATATGATATCCGTTAAACAAACGACTCCAAAGGAGATCTGGAGTTAGGAGGCCGTGAATATCAGAAGGCCATTAAGAAAACGAGAAACTCTATTTTCCGCTGAGAGATCAGTCGTAAATATAGGAAGACGCCAGTTGCACAATTATGAATATGGAACCGAAATCTAACGTTACTATAAAACTGTCTTGTTCGAATGCATATTATATTACTGAAGAATAAAGCGGGGAGGGGTACACAATTGAATACAAATGTTAAATATTCTGTTTTGTGATATGATTGCTGAGAAAATTTATCACTCAGATAACAATTACGTTTAAAGTTCAATATTAACAAAGGAAAGGACACAGGGGAAAGACCATTAACAGATGATTGACGTGACCTAAAATTATTGGGTACCAACCACCACATGAGATATTACAGCTATTATTATTATTATTATTACTAGCCAAGCTACAACCCTAATTGGAAAAGCGAGATGCTATAAGCCCAAGGGCTCCAATAGGGAAAAATAGCTTGGTAAGGAATGGAAATAAGGAAATAAATAAATGATGAGAATAAATTAACAATAAATCATTCTAAAAAAGTAACAACGTCAAAACAGATATGTCCTATATAAACTATTAACAACGTCAAAAACAGATATGTCATATATAAACTATAAAAAGACTCATGTCTGCCTGGTCAACATGAAAACCTTTGCTCCAACTTTGAACTTTTGAAGTTCTACTGATTCAACTACCCGATTAGGAAGATCATTCCACAACTTGGTAACAGCTGGAATAAAACTTCTAGAGTACTGTGTAGTATTGAGCCTCATGATGAAGGCCTGGCTATTAGAATTAACTGCCTGCCTAGCATTGCGAACAGGATATAATTGTCCAGGGAGATCTAAATGTAAAGGATGGTCAGAGTTATGAAAAATCTTATGCAACATGCATAATGAAGAGTTGTGGGGTCCTTTGACTGGCCAGACAGTAATACATTGGATCCTTCTCTCTGGTTACGGTTCATTTTCCCTTCAATACATACACACCGAATAGTCTGGCCTATTCTTTACATATTCTCCTCTGTCCTCATACATCTGACAACAAAGAAATTACCAAACAATTCTTCTTCACCAAAGGAGTTAACTAATGCACTGTAATTGTTCAGTGGCCACTTTTCTTTCGGTAAGGGTAGAAGAGACTCTTTAGCTATGGTAAGCAACTCTTCTAGGAGAAGGAGACTCCAAAATCAAACCATTGTTCTCTAGTCTTGGGTATTGCCAAAGCCTCTGTGCCATGGTCTTCCAATGTCTTGGGTTGGAGTTCTCTTGCATGATGGTACACTCGGGCACACTATTCTATCACATTTCTCTTCCTTTTGTTTTGTTAAAGTTTCTAAAGTTTATATGGGAGATATTTATCTTAATGTTACTGGTCTTGGAATATTTTATTTTTCCTTCTTTCCTTTCCTCACAGGGGAATTTTCCTTGTTGGAGACCCTGTGTTTATAGCATCCTGCTTTTCCCACTAGAGGTGTAGCTGAGCAATTAATAATAATAATAATAATAATAATAATAATAATAATAATACGAAAGAAGCGAATCGCAGTGCTGTATAAAAGATTTATAGACATTAGTCAATAAAAAGTGTTGCAGATAACAGACAGTACTTCAGCAAGGACTTATATTATATTTCTGCTAATCTCTATAAAGGTTTAAGGGCCGCTCACGAATGGCAGGGGCAAGGGACAGTGACATTGCCCTATCGAGTAGGACAATACCCTAGCGACTGACCATATATCAGATGATCAACGCCAAAGCCCACTCTCCACCCAAGCTAGGACCAAGGAGGGCCAGGAAATGGCTGATCATGACTCAGCAGATAAGCCTATAGGCTCCCCCAAACCCCCTATCCTTAGCTTACAAGGATGGTGAGGTTGCAGCGAGACTCGAACCCCAGTTCGGCATTCACCATTTTTCCTTATTTCCTTTCCTCACTGGACTATTTTCCCTGTTGGGGCCCCTGGCCTTATAGTATCCTGCTTTTCCAACTAGGGTTGTAGCTATATCTCTACACTATTCACTAAGCAAGTTAAAGGGTAAAAGTTAAAAGGTGTCTTGTTTCAGTTCTAGTTTCCCCAGAATAGATGCTCACCAGAACGTCAGCCGGGCAAGACCAAACCCCCACTGTGGTGCCCAACCACAGCAGTAGCCTCCCCAGCAAATAGCTTAAACTGACTGTCCCGGGTTAGGATCGATCTGCTGCCATGCGAATGGTAGGCGAACGAGTTATCACTGTACTAATTACTTATTAGCACTGTACTAAGTACATATTAGCATTGTACTAAGTACTTATTATCACTTTACTAAGTACTTATTATCGTTATTAAGCCGTCAAAATATCCTTTGCCTTATTAAGGATATATATCGTAATAAGAAAAGACATTTCTATCATTGATAATCCTTCATCATGCTATTCTATTACATTGAAAGTTACAAAACTAGATGCTGATTAACTCATCCTTGATTACATTCAGCAAAGCTCCCTTAGGCTGATTAAATTTGGTTCCTTCTGTGACCGAATCATGCTATGGATTAGCGAATCCTAAATGTATGAGTAATTGTATCAGAGAAGTTTTGTGAAGCTCAAAATGAGAGCAAATGTTTTCATGTAGATCAACTTCACACGTTTCACTTTGTAATTTAATTTCTCTTATCTTCATATGATTTTATGTCTTGCTTTTGATTGTTATATTTATGCCTGCTTTTTATATCAAATCCCATGTAAAAAAAAATTTAAATGAAAAATATATCGACTCGTGAATACCTTTTTAATAGATGTTTTAAATCCTCTTTTATTTACAATTTCACGTATGCATACATTTATAAGTATCCAATTCATATCCCAAGATGTTTCCTCTGTTTATGAAATTACCACTTGACCTCAAACGAAATGTCACATATTACCGGACATAGCTTCCTTAGTGAATTACACTGCGCTATTTCTTAATATTTTTTCTAGATGGATTAATATCCATGGGTATACCTCCTTTTTTTTTTTTTTTTTTTTTTCTTTTTTAACTTACCCTTGCCTCAATTTCGAGCCTAAGAGTTGCACCAGTGAATTAGATAATACTCCTTCACCATGTAACATTTGGATTTCCAAACTGGGCTGCAGGTTTACTGATCTGCCAATACTATTTATGATAAAAAAAAGTTCAAACTTGCAGCAAATGTTTTTTATGTTGAATAGGCTGACATAAGTGTTTTTATAGTTTATGTATGAAAAATTGGTTTTGATGTTCCAGTTTTTAAAATGTCATATTTTATCTTAATTGTTCATTATTTCTCATATCGTTTATTTATTTCCTTATTTCCTTTCCTCACTGGACTATTTTCCCTGTTGGAGCCCTTGGCCTTATGGCATCTTGCTTTTCAAACTAGGGTTGTACCTTAGCTAGTAATAATAATAATAATAATAAAAATAATGATAAGAATAATAATAATAATAATAATAATAATAATAAATAATAATAATAATAAAAACAATTATAATAATACTAATAATAATAAAAACAACAACAACAATAATAATAATAATAAAAACAACAACAATAATAATAATAATAATAATAGTTGTTCGACTACTTAATAACAATACCGTCCCCCACCCCCACCTCTCTCTCTCTCTCTCTCTCTCTCTCTCTCTCTCTCTCTCTCTCCTCTCTCTCTCTCCCATATTCACCTTACATATTACCATAAATCCTTCTGGCGAGGCCTACGACAATCTAGATAATTATGTGACGATGTAGTATGATTGCTACTTTATAATAAAAGTAATTTTCCTGATAACATCGTCTAAAGTGCGTAAGATCTCTTCCCATTTCTCATAGTCCATTAAGCGCTATGTTCTTAACACAAGGTTTTTTTTTTTGTTTTGGACGTCTGCAGTTGAATTTTTTTTTTATTGTCTTTCTCTTTCACATGGACAAAAATACTAAGAACAGAATCTCTCTCTCTCTCTCTCTCTCTCTCTCTCTCTCTCTCTCTCTCTCTCTCTCTCTCTCTCTCTCTCTCTCTCACTTTCTTCTTACTATATCTGTACTGATAACAGTAACATTAAAGACATAAAAAGTGGAACACGCTCTCTCTCTCTCTCTCAAAACACATACACTAACTATGCTTTGCTTACCGTTTCAATATTAAGGAACATCAAAACAATGACAAGTGGAAAGTGCTCTCTCTCTCTCTCTCTCTCTCTCTCTCTCTCTCTCTCTCTCTCTCTCTCTCTCTCTCTCTCTCTCCAATGGGAACTTATTTAACAAGGGTGGCACGGGTGTTCTTTTAATCAATTGGGGAATGCAAATCTTCTCCGTCAAAACATTCTTGAGAGTTTTAATTTCGCTTCGCGATACAAGAGAATGCTTAGGTGCTCAGTTGGAGAAGCCGCAGGGCATGAGAGAAACAATTCTTTGTGGGAGAAGAAATTCTTTATAAAGAAGAGACATAAGATAAAAATAGATCTAGAAATAGTGCGTTGGAAGAATTTAGTTCAACGTGCCTAAGAATAGTAATGCATAAGGAAAAATGGTTTAGAAATACAGACAGGTTGGAAACGCCAAAGGGTCTTAGAGCAAGGAACTATTGTTACAGGGGAAAAGAAAGAAGAGGCATAAAATCAAAAATAGATCTAGAAAAAGCGCGTTGCAAGAATTACAGTTTGACGTCATAAGCTAGGAATAGTAATGAAAAAGGAAAAAGGTTTAGAAATAGACAAGTTTAAGACACCAAAGGCCTAATAGCCAGAAACCGTTTTTGCAGTTAAGGGATAAATTCTTTATAAAGAACAAACATAAGATAAAAATAGATCTAGAAATAGTGCGTTGCAAGAATTACAGTTAAACGTCATAAATTAGGAATAGCAATATTAGTATTATTATTAAACTAGCCAAGCTACAATCCCAGTTGGAAAAGCAAGATGCTATAAGCCCAAGGGCTCCAATAGGAAAAAAAAAGCCCAGTGAGGAAAGGAAATAAGAAAATAAATAAATGATGAGAACAAGTTAACAATAAATCATTCTAAAACAGTAACAACGTCAAAACAGATATGTCCAATATAAAAGAGACAGGTTGAAGATGCCGCAGGGAAAAAATTTGTTATAAAGAAGAGACATGCGATGAAAATAGATCTAGAAAAAAGCGCGTAGCAAGAATTACAGTTTAACGTCCTAGCTAGGAATAGTAACACATAAGGAAAACTGCTTAGAAATAGAATCAGGTTTAAGACAACACAGGTCCTAAGAGCAAGAAAAATTGTTGCAGGAAGAAAATTCGTTATAAAGAAGAGATAATGATGAAAATAGATCTAGAAACAGCGCGTTGCGAGAACTACAGTTGAATGTCATGAACTAGCAATGGTAATGTATAAAAAACAGTCTTTGAAATAGAGACAGGTTTAAGACGCAAAAGGGTCTTAAAACAAAAAACCTTTGTTGCAGGGAAAAAAAAAAAGAAGAGAGGACATAATAGTGTATCTAGAAACTCCGCGTTGCAAGAATCACAAATGAACGTCGTAAACTAGGAATAGTAATATATAAGAAAAAGTCTTAGAAATAGACAGGTTGAACGAGACAAATCCGGTGATAAAAAATGGAAGAGTTTACTATTTATTTAAAGAGATCTCAGCATTTGATTATAGAGAAATGGTTTTACCATGTCGATGTTCAAATCCAAGCATCCCAATTGAACGTCATAAACTAGGAGTAGTAATGTATAAGGAAAAAGTCTTAGAAATACGGATGAATGAGACAGAGCCATTGATAGATAATAAAAGAGTTTACGATTTATTTAAAGAGCTCTCAATATTTTATTAAAGAGAAAAATGCTTTTTTCGACGTCGATGTTCAAAAATCCAAGAATCCCAATTGAACGTCATAAAATAGGAATAGTAATGTTTAAGAAAAAAAAAGTCTTAGAAATAGTAACAGTTGAATAAGACAGTCATTGATAAAATAATAAAAGTTTACGATTTATTTAAAGAGCTCTCAATATTTGATTATAGAGAAAATGTTTTTTCGACGTCGATGTTCAAATCCAAGAATCACAAACTGAACGTCATAAAATAGGGAATAGTAATATATAAGAGAGAAAAAGTCTTTAGAAATACAGATGAATAAGACAGCCATTGATACATATTGAATGAGTTCTACGATTTATTTAAAAGAGAGCTCAGCATTTAATTAAAGAGGAAATTTTTTTTTTCTACGTAGATGTTCAAATCCATCGACGGAGTATCGCAGGAATGAAATAGGAATAATGAGGTCGATAGAGCAAAGGACCGATGGCGGCGGGGGAAGAATCAAAGCTTCAGGAACGGACGTGGCCATAGCAGATTCGGAGCTGATTGGATTTCAAGGGTGTGGTTGGTCTGGGGGGGAGGGGTTCTGGGGGGGGGGGGTTCCTGGGAGGAGGGGGGAAGGGTAGGGGGAGTCGATCGAGTTGATATAGTTGTAGAGAGGAGGTAGACTTAGCTCTTCAGACCAAAATATTCTTGGAGTTTAATTCCACCTTACAGAGATTTTCCCTTCTTCATGTGGGGAATCGTAATAAAACTAGGATAGATGGTTCTCTCTCTCTCTAACAAAAATACAATGCTTCTTTGCCGTATCAAGATTAAGGGGCAGTGACATAAAGACATGAACGTGCTCCCTCTCTCTCTCTCTCTCTCGTCTCTAACAAAAAATACAAACAATTCTTTTTTGCCGTAACAAGATTAAGGGACAGTGACATAAAGACATGAACGTGCTCTCTCTCTCTCTCTCTCTCTCTCTCTCTCTCTCTCTCCTCTCTCTCGTCTCTCTCTCTCCTCTCTCTCTCTAAACAAAAATACAAACAATGCTTTTTTGCCGTATCAAGATTAAGGACTGGGACATAAAGACATAAACGTGCGCTCTCTCTCTCCTCTCTCTCTCTCTCTTCTCTCTCTCTCTCTCTCTCTTCTCTCTTCTCTCTCTCTCTCTCTCTCTTCTGTTCACATGCCTCTTCAATTTGCTAAAAAATTCAAGTTCTTTACTGATGTTATTTTTTACAAAAATCTACTTTTTTCAATCTATCTTTTCAATTCACAAAATGGAAGTATAGAAACCTACAGTAATCCTAATTAGGTCTTAAATGGATGACGGGGGACTTTCTGTTATATTAAAGTTAATCCTGAACAGTGAACAGAAAGAGCTGAATAGGTCCAGGGGCAATAGAACTAGCGGTCCTCCAGTGCCTCAAAGATTTGAAATAGATTACAAAATCACATCCTCCGTGGCATCATTCCCTCAAAAAAAAAAAAAAAAAAAAAAAAAAAAAAAAAGGCAAATGGAGTTGAAGGAGGTTATGTTTTTAGCACCTGTTTGTGTGGTTGCAATTTGTGAGTGTGTGTTTGTTTTGTGAACAGCTTCCTGACAACGATTTTAATCGTATAGTAATAAAACTCGCAGGAATTAACTTTTATGTAAAAAGCTGGATATTATTAAATTTTGGATGGTCAATGGTCACGGTCAAGCAAAATGTTCAATTCACGTAATCAGCCATAAGTTTGGACATGGTTGTCACAAGAGACTTTCAAACTTGGATCATATTTGAGTTTTATGAAAATCCACACCAATCAATACATGTTAAGGTCAAAGGTCAAGGTCAAGGTTGAGAAATAAGCTGCCGCGGCGGAGTTCTGCGCCCTACAAAGTGCCCTTCCTAGCTCTCTATGTCATGAGTTAGGTAACGTATTCATAACGCCACGAGCGAACTGAGAAATGTACATAGATAAGTTCTGTCTCAAAGGTGATAGATCCGATATCGCTAAAAATGAAATCTTATTTAATTCACGGCAGTTTGATTTGGGAAAAAAACATATAATCTTCCATCGCCTTTTCTTATATTCCTTCCATGATCTTATTGCACGACTTTGTGCTAGATATATCTGACAAGACACTAGAAATAATTAGGTTGACATTCTTATTTCTCTTTCTCTTATTTTTTTTTTGTTGTTTTTTTTTTTGAAGCTTTTAAAGTTTATATGTGCTAGATATAGCCTGACACAACACTACAAAACTTAGGTTACTTAGGTTGACATTCTTATTCCTCTTCCTCTAGTTTTTCTGAAACTTTTTATAGTTTATATATATGAAAGATATATTTTTAATACTGTTACTGTTCTTAAAATATTTCATTCCAATTGTTCATAACTCCTCTTGCAGTTTATCTTTTTCTTTTCCTAACTGGGCTACTATTCTCTGTTGGAGCCCTCGGGCTTATATCACCCTGCTCTTCCAACTAGGGTTGTAGCTTAGCTAGCAATAACAATAATAATTCACCAACAACCAAATGTTTACACTATGACCTCTCTCTCTCTCTCTCTCTCTCTCTCTCTCT
>NC_090731.1:4846117-4851117 GCF_036898095.1 Palaemon carinicauda
ATATATATAGTATATATATATATATATATATATACACACACACATTAACTATTTATGTATGCATATATAAGTTTGTCTGTGTGAGCTCACTCCGAAAAAGAAACAAAAAAATCAGAAATATGAAAGGCGAATGAAAGCAGCTCTCTCTCTCTCTCTCTCTCTCTCTCTCTCTCTCTCTCTCTCTCCATACTAATCTCTAGAGGGATTTCACAGAATCTGACTGCGAAAACCTGTCGTTAAATGACTCGAATCTCCTTCCATTTTTGGTCTTGCCCAGACAGCGAATATTCGCTGGCTCAATGGACGCCATTTGGAACTTGGGTGGAAAAGGGATTTGGCTATTTCCTCCAATTTAGTTATGAATGTCCGGCGAAATGCCGCTGGATACGTGGAGAGTCCGGGAGACAATTTTCTCGGGAGGTATCGTTAGTGAAAGAGAGGCTTTAAACGTTCCACAATATCAAGGGATAACGTTTCCGGGATTTTCCGAAAGAGGAATAGATTATATAATATATATATATATATATATATATATAAATATAATATATATATAATATATATATATACATGTATATATATAATTTATATATATATCTATAAATATTTATATATATATATTTACATATATATTTATATATATATATATATTTACATATATTTATATATATATATATTTATATATATTTATATATATATTAATATATATTTATATATATATTAATATATATTTATATATATATTAATATATATTTATATATATACAAATATATATATATACATATATATATACATATATATATATATATATATATATATTTATATACTTTTATATATATATATATATATATATATTTATATACTTTTATATATATATATATATATATTTATATATATATATATATATATATATAAGCGTTAGGAGACGGATTCTTAATTGATATTATTTTCATGAAATTTTAGGTAATTTTATAATCAAACGTTCCACAATATCAAAATGAACCGTTTTTGCGATTTTCCAAAATGGGAAAAAGATTATAAACATGCTTGAGAAGCCGGATTCTTAATTGATATCATTTTGATGCAAGGCACAAATTTAATAATGTGTGGGGATTGTTAAGTCTTCTTTTATAATTCAACTTTCCAAATTTGGTAAATTTACCAAAGAGGAAAAGATTATATATAGTGACAGGAGCCGGATTATTATTTGATATTATTTACTTGCAAAGAATAAACTTAATTCTTTACATGCATTGCAAAGTATTTTCATAAAGATGTAAGTTGATTTCAAATCCAAGTTTTATTTTATTAATGGAACCTTACCAATACTATCTACTTCTTACAATATAGTTATTGATTAAAACTCCGCCGTACATGTAACATTATAGTATACGAAAAACAGGAAAACATGTTGAACTAAAGAAAAAGATTTATTAATAAAATTATTATTATCACTATTATTACTAGCCAAGCTACAACCCTAGTTGGAAAAGCAAGATGCTATAAGCCCAAAGGCTCCAATAGGGAAAAATAGCCCAGTGAGGAAAGGAAATAAGGCAATAAATAAATGATGAGAACAATTTAACAATAAATCATTCTAAAACAGTAACAACGTCAAAACAGAGATGTCCTATATAAACTATTAACAACGCCAAAAACAGAAATGTCATATATAAACTATAAAAACACTCATGTCAGCCTGGTCAACATAAAAACATTTGCTCCAACTTTGAACTTTTGCCTTAATACTTTTCTGAACAACACCCTACATCATCGGGTAAAAATTTCAATATCTTCCTTCGCTAAAGCATTCATGTACTAGAATAAATTTATATTGATATTCTAGGCTAAGCAAAACATTTTCACATTGTGGATGCCATAGTTAATTTCTTTTAATGAGGCGAATTTGCACCGACTCACAGCGGTGCCCTTTTAGCTCGGAAAAGTTTCCTGATCGCTGATTGGTTAGAATTACCTTGTCCAACCAATCAGCGATCAGGAAACTTTTTCGAGTTCAAAGGGCACCGCTGCGAGTCGGTGCAAATCTGCCTCGCTAAAAAAAATTGACTATAGTGTGGATCTTAAAACAAAAAGTATTCAATAAATTAGCTAAATAATACCAAACTCTGAATGCTTTAATAATCGTACGTCTCTTAGTAACATGTATATTAAATAATTGTGGTGGCCTGTTGGTAACGTCCTTGCCTGGTGATCGCCAGACTGGAGTTCGAGTCCCACTCAAATTCTTTAATTCCTTTGGTCGCTGCAACCTCACTATCCTTGTAAGCTAAGGTTGGGGGGATTGGGGGAGGCGGTAGGTGTATCTGCTGAGTCATCAGCAACCATTGCCTGGCCCTCCCTATTCCTAGCTTGGGTGGAGAGGGGGCTTGGACGCTGATCATACGTATACATGGTTGGTCTCTGGGGCAGTGTCCTGCTTGATAGGGCAATGTCACTGTCCCTTGACTCTGCCAATCATGAGCGGCATAATAATAAAAGAATACTGCACCTTTCCTTTTAAATTTCATAATTGCAGTATACTTTAGTATAATAGTAATCCTGAAAATAGCTCTCGACTAGTCTTCTTCAGCATATTTACTAGAGGAACTATTTACTAGAAAACTATTCATTAATTCAACCTTTCGTTTGCCGGGTGCCATGAATTATCGAGGGGTTAACTAATGTCTTGGATGATGCATCGTCCATTCAGCCCCAAGAGACGTTGATGGATGACACAATGGGAAAGTTCATCTCCCTTGCAAACAGGGTTGCCAGGTTGGCCTTTTTTCGGGCCAAAAAAATTCCAAATTTGTCCTTTTTTCGTGCTATATACCTAAATTTGGCCTTTTTGAAATTGGTTAGCCTTAAATGCTATATTTTCGGCCTTTTTCTACTATTAGGTTGGCCTTTTAAAACTACAGTTCAGAAATTGGTTAGCCTTAAATGCTATATTGTCGGCCTTTTTCTACTATTAGGTTGGCCTTTTAAAACTACAGTTCAGAAATTGGTTAGCCTTAAATGCTATATTTTCGGCCTTTTTCTACTATTAGGTTGGCCTTTTAAAACTACAGTTCAGAAATTGGTTAGCCTTAAATGCTATATTGTCGGCCTTTTTCTACTATTAGTTTGGCCTTTTAAAACTACAGTTCAGAAATTGGTTAGCCTTAAATGCTATATTGTCGGCCTCCTTCTACTATTAGGTTGGCCTTTTAAAACTACAGTTCAGAAATTGGTTAGCCTTAAATGCTATATTGTCGGCCTCCTTCTACTATTAGGTTGGCCTTTTAAAACTACAGTTCAGAAATTGGTTAGCCTTAAATGCTATATTGTCGGCCTCCTTCTACTATTAGGTTGGCCTTTTAAAACTACAGTTCAGAAATTGGTTAGCCTTAAATGCTATATTGTCGGCCTCCTTCTACTATTAGGTTGGCCTTTTAAAGCTGCGGTTGATCAGATGTTGGCCTTTTCTCATATAGAAAATCTGGCAACCCTGTTTGCAAACAGCGTGGCGGCGGCCCTCCCTTGCTAGGAAATAGAAATGCGTGTGCGTAATGTTCACAAACAAAAAATAAAGCAACAAAATATTTGCCATTTACTTAAAAGTACTCCTGCGTACTTGTACTTTGGTGTACTTTATACGAAATGTTACAGATTCATCCTTGGGAATTTCTCAAAATGACTATCAAATTTGGTAACAATCGGTGCAGTAGTTTTTGAGTAAAGTTGCTCACAAACAATCAAATAAATAAGTAAACAGACGGACAAAGTACTTGAAAGTACTCTTGCGTACTTGTACTTTGGTGTACTTTATACTAAATGTTACAGATTCATCCTTGGGAATTACTCAACATGACTATCAAATTTGGTAACAATCGGTGCAGTAGTTTTTGTGTAAAGTTGCTCACAAACAATCAAATAAATAAGTAAACAGACGGACAAAGTACTTAAAAGTACTCTTGCGTACTTGTACTTTGGTGTACTTTATACGAAATGTTACAGATTCATCCTTGGGAATTTCTCAACATGACTATCAAATTTGGTCTAAATCGGTACGGTAGTTTTTTTGTGTAAAGTTGCTCCCAACTTAATAAAGATTGTTTCCATTTCCTTGAGATCAGGAAGATATTTGTATCGATACAATCTGGAGAAGAAAATAATTCCAATATGAAGAAATTTATCCAGTTCTTGAGGGCAGAAGGGTCATTAAATCAATGAATTGGTAATGCCAAGAGATTGGAATAACTCAATCCAACAACCGACCATTGGATCTGTGTATATATATGTACACACACACATAATATATATATATATATATATATATATACATATATATATATATATATTATATATATATATATATATATATATATACATATACTGTCAAATATTTGGTATAAAAAGGTAAAAATCCTGGAGTATATGTTGCCAGTCATTTACCCTTTTAAAAACGGATATTTTGACGTAATGGAGTAATATTACGGTCACCATCCCGTAAAAGATGATAACAAAGTCAGGCAAAAATCACGGTCGCCTGTATTTTACTGAAATACAGCTGAGAACAATATAGTTTTACGGATAATCTCCGATTAAAATTAGGTTTTTTAAACAGTGTGTATATATATATATGTATATATATATATATATATATATATATATATTAAACTGCTGCAAAAGTTTATAAATGTATGAGCTACTTAATACACTTGACCTATGAACAAAGATAACAATGATATTGCTGGTAACAACGATATCAACACGGACACACACACAAAAATAAAATAAAATAAAATAAAATAAAATGTTTTATATATACTATTTGTCTTGTGAAGAAGAGAATAAAACATAAAAGTTAAGGCTAAGAATATAAACGACCAGGACACGTTAACTAGATTATTTCTCCGAATCACAAACCAAGTTAATTGAGCCTCTGGGAGTTGAACTGTAAGGAAGACACTGACTTAGAGAGAAATCACATTATCCGCTAAAGTTAACTGCCAAAAATT
>NC_090731.1:4856117-4863617 GCF_036898095.1 Palaemon carinicauda
CAATAATAATAATAATAATAATAATAATAATAATAATAATGATAATATAATAATATTCTGGAATAACCACAGTTTTGTTAATCAATATTTTATTCTAATTTTTCATAACTTCTTATATCATTATTTCCTTATTTCCCTATCCTCACTGGGCTATTTTTCATCTATTAGAGCCCTTGGACTTATAGCATCTTGCTTTTCCAACTAGGGTTGTAACTTAGCTACTACTACTACTACTACTACTACTACTACTACAAAACAACAACAACAACAATAATAACAACATTCTGGAATAACCAGTTTTGTTAACCAATAACATAGAAAGAAAAAAAAAGTTTAATCCAAAGACGACAAATCTCGTACAGAAAATAAAAACAGATTGGAAGAAGTCTTACTCTGGTCGCTCAAAAATATTGGAAAAGAAAATATTTCGGAAAACTGAACAAAGGTAAAAGCTGAAAGGTGTGAATCTTTCTACAAGGAAGCTCTATATGGATCAGAATTGCTAAGTTAATTAAAGGGTGATGGGGTCTGTCAAAGCCCACACATGCACAGAGGAGAGAGAGAGAGAGAGAGAGAGAGAGAGAGAGAGAGAGAATTGTTAATGGCATATATTCAAGCAAGTTTTATAAGAATACAAGTTCCTCTACTAAACTGAAGCTACACCCAAATTTCATCAAGTAAAATTATGAGAGAGAGAGAGAGAGAGAGAGAGAGAGAGAGAGAGAGAAATATTGTTAATGACATATTCAAACAGGTTTTATAAGGAAATATGTTCCTTTACAAAATTTCATCAGGTAAAATTCTGAGAGAGAGAGAGAGAGAGAGAGAGAGAGAGAGAGAGAATATTGTTAATTTCATATTCAAACAGGTTTTATAAGGATATATGTTCCTTAATAAAATAAAGCTAACAATTATAAAATTAAATCCGGCAAAATTCTGAGAGAGAGAGAGAGAGAGAGAGAGAGGAGAGAGAGAGAGAGAGAGAATGGGACATTGTTAATGGCATGCATTCAAACATATACGTTCTTTTATAAAATAAAGTTGAAAATAAACAATTAAATCCGGCAAACTTCAGAGAGAGAGAGGAGAGAGAGAGAGAGAGAGAGAGAGAGAAAATGGGATATTGTTAATGGCATGCATTCAAACATATATGTTCTCTTATAGAATGAAGTTGAAAATAAACAATAAATCCGGCAAAATTCCTAGAGAGAGAGAGAGAGAGAGAGAGAGAGAGAGAGAGAGAGAGAGAGAATGGTACATGTTAATGGCATGCATTCAAACATATATGTTCCTTTATAAAAAATAAAGTTAAAAATATACAATTAAATCCTGCAAAATTCAGAGAGAGAGAGGAGAGAGAGAGAGAGAGAGAGAGAGAGAGTATACAGATGGACACCATGAATGTTGGCTAGTTCATCCAACAGGGTTCGTATATCAGTATAAAGTCCTCTGCAGTTTCATTGTTATTTCTCACATGTGATGTGTTGTCCTCTCAAATAAAGCCTTTGCTTTGTTACACATCTCTTGCTATTCAAGGCAACAAGGCATTCGTACCTGCTGCCTGCGTGCACTCTTTTGTTTTGGCTAAAGGATGCAAGAATTTAGATTTGTGTATATGTTAAGCCTAAGAACATTATGAACTGCTCTTACGTAGGATTCTTGATCTTTTAAGGATAAGAATTTCTATTAGTTTACTCTTACGTAGGACTCTTTTGTCTTGCCTAAAAGGATGCAAGAATTTAGATTTGTGTATATGTTAAGCCTAAGAACATTATGAACTGCTCTTACGTAGGATTCTTGATCTTTTAAGGATAAGAATTTCTATAGTTTACGGCGTAATTTAATTATAGATTTAAATTTCAAACAGAATGGTATCTAATATAGAGTCTACTTTTGTTTGATATATACCCACTGGAAATTCATATATGATGAATGCTTCAAGCATTTCCCCATTCTAAAAGCGTTTAAAAAATTCAAAAGAACTATTCTACGATAGAAACTTCTTCAACCCCTTCTAATTTGTTTGCCTATTTCTAAATACCCTTTATATTAACCCAACAATAATCATTTCTGTTAACCTCGTCTTGAATTATCTAAATCATCCAAATTCTAAACGCGTTCAAAAATTCAAAAAACTATTCTACGATAGAAACTTCTTCAAGCCCTTCTAATTTGTTTGCATATTGCTAAATACACTTTATATTAACCCCCAATAATCATTCTGTTAACCTCGTCTTGAATATCTAAATTATCCAAATACTAAACGCGTTCAAAAATTCAAAGAACTATTCTATGAGAGAATCTTCCTGAACCCCCATCAATTTGTTTGCATATTTCTAAATACACTTTATATTAACCCCCCAATAAATCATTTCTGTTAACCTCGTCTTGAATTATCTAAATCATCCAAATTCTAAATGCGTTCAAAAATTCAAAAAACTATTCTATGTCTTCCTGAACCCCCATCAATTTGTTTGTACTCTAGAATACCAGCTATCTTGGTACATCGTGAAACCCTTCCCAGCAAAAGCGATCCAATTGGATTTGCTTTGACATGCAAAAGGTTAGATGGCTCAAATTGCATTTCCCAGATGACGCGGTAATCTCCTGCTCCTCATGTACCGCGGTGCTCGCGTTAATGGAGAACCCCGGGGGCGATTTGCATATACCAATCTTGCACCTCCAACGTCTCGTAAAAGCGAAGTGATTCGAGATGATATTTAATTAAAGGCGAGGAGGGTGAACGCTGAAGACAAAGGTGTTGAGGGTTTTCCCATCTATATCATTCTCACTTTTCTTATTTCCAGGACAAAAAGGAAAGAGAAAAGGGAGTTGTTCTGGTAAGACCTGAGGACGATAAAAAGGAATTTACATGATCGTAGTTAGGAGGGTTGATGATGACGTGCTCAGGTTGTCAATCTTATACGGAGTCACACGCACAGACAAACACACACACACCCATATATATATATAATATATATATATATAATCTCAAGTCGTAACCTAATTTCATTCCAGGGCAAGGGCCTACAGACATCTTCCACAGTTCATGGTCTTTCTATGCTAGCCTACACCCGCAAATATTCGTAGCTCATCAATCCATCGTCTTCTATTCCTTCACCTGATACTTTTGTAATCTCTAGGGACCCATTCTGTTATTGTTGATGTCTATCATTATCTGTCATTCTCATTATAAGTCCTGTCCATGTACATTTCTCTTCTGACAAGTTAGAATATCAGTTTGAGTTTGTTGTCGTATCCATGTTGCCCTTTTTCAGTCTCTTGGTGTTATTCCCATTACTGTTCTTTCTAATGTGTGTGTATATATATATATATATATATATATACACGCACACAACCGCATGCATCATGATACTTAATTGAAATGATTAACAATGGCGAGCTTAGTTGATATAATAAATACTTCATGACAAAAGCTATAGTTAAGGCTGTCTCCACAAAAGCTCACCATACTATATCACACATTACAATAAACATTTCAATGATATAGAACTAAAGGAATAGAAACCAAACAGGTTTAGTCCAGAACAAGGTTATATACACAAAAGTTCAAATATTCAAAGAAAGTAGATATTACGGTCGTCCAATAATAAACTTATATGAATATTACATGTAAACTAAAAACTAACAACTTCAAAATAGATAGAAAACACTATTTTATAGCAATGACACCTTTGAAAACATTAAAGTCGATTGATGCACGAGCATAAGATACCCCTTGTGGTGGCCTATGTGATAACGTCCCTGACTGATGATCGCCGGGCTGGGTTCGAGCCCGACTCAAACTCGTTAGCTCCTTTGGTATCTGCTACCTCACCATCCTTGTGAGGTAATTAGAGGTGGGTTGAGGGACCCTATAGGTCCTTCTGCTGAGTTATGAGAAGCCATTGCCTGGCGCTCCTGGTCCCAACTGATCATATGTATATAGAGTCAGTCTCAAAGGCACTGTCCTGCTTGCTAGGGCTATGTCACTGTTCCCTGCCTCTGCCATTCATGAGCGACCTTTAAACATCTAAAGCAAAGGTTAAAGGTGTCTGGTTTCAATTCCAGTTTCATCAGAACAGTTGAGTATCTTTTCGTATAGAGGGGAAGGGAGAGACAAAGAAAATTAATAGTGAGAGAGGAGAGAGAGAGAGAGAGAGAGAGAGAGAGAGAGAGACTGTCTAGTTTCAGATAATTCTCACAAGTATTATCATGGGATTGCAATGCATACTTCAGTCATACCCCTGAGGAGAGAGGAGAGAGAGAGAGAGGAGAGAGAGAGAGAGAGAGAGAATACACTCTGTCCAGTTTCTGAAAATGCTCCGAGAGAGAGAGAGGAGAGAGAGAGAGAGAGAGAGAGAGAGATGCAACCCATCAAAACTTACCGTAAATCTTGCCTCGGGATAGATTTGACACATCGAACCCATAACTCTGGCGCATAAATCTGCTTCCTACAAGGGGTTGTAATATTTTACATCCTGGTTGCAAAATCATAAAATTCCAAAAAGGTCCAATATAATTTGTTGGTCAAATTCCTTTCCTGAGTTTTTATTTTTATGAGGAGTGATGCTACGGCAATTTCATTTATTATTATTATTATTATTTTCTTTGCTTTAGCTTTAAAGACACCATATACATACCTGTGGTCAGCACCCAAGCCCCCCTCTCAACCCTATTTAGGACCAGGGAGGGCCAGGGGGCAATGGCTGATGATGATTTGGTTCGTAGACCTGTAGGCTCCTCTATAGCTCATAGGGATGGTGAGGTTGTTGACACTAAAAGAAACTATTGAGCTTGAGCGGGACTTGAATGGCAGTGGCAAGGGACAGTGACATTGCCTTAGCAAGCAGAAGAATGCCTTACAGACTGACCATATATATATAATATATATATATATATATATATAAAACCCCCTCTCTACCAATCTACGAACAGGGAGGGCCATACAATGGTTGCTGATGACTGAGCAGGTAGACCTGTAGGCTCCTCCGTACCTCTTAAGGATGGTGTGGTTGCAGACACTACAAGGATCTATTTAGCTTAAGCGGGACTCGAACCCCAGTCCGGCAGATCATCATGCAGAGATGTTTCCAATAGGCCACTATAACGCTATGGGTTAAAAAATAGAGAAAGTTTAGTGAACTAATCTCTCTTGGGGAGTGCGAAGAGCATGCCCAATTCATTTCCATCTACCATTTGCCATGATCCCATCTCTCCACACGGCACTAAAGAGTTGGAAGACCAAGGCCTACATGGCTGAGGACTATGACGCGTTAAGTGGGAGATCATGAATGGAATGTACACTTGAAGATTTGCCTTAAAAAAAAAAAAAAACTGTAAAAAATCCTGGAATGAATGTTGCCGGACATTTACCGTTTTAAAAACGGATATATTGACGTAAAGGTGTGATAATTTGGTCACCAACCCGTAAAATATAATAACAAACTAGAGTAAAAATTACGGTCGCCTGTATCTTACTGAAATACGGCTGAGAACAGTATATTTTTACGATTTTTCGATTAAAATTCCGGTTTATTTTAAACATCGTATTGATTTAAAAGCTGAAGATAGAGTCGACTGGCGAAATATAACCGAGGGCCCTTTGTGTCACTAGACGTAAGAGGAGATGATGATGATGATTTTTTTCCCCCAGTTATTAACTTGCCCCTGTTGATAGCATTTGGGTGAAAGCATGTTCGGTCACTAATGCAACACGCCTACACTACCGAACAAATCGGATGAAAAAGAGTCCGGCAAATTAGAGAGAGAGAGAGGAGAGAGAGAGAGAGAGAGAGAGAGAGAGACTAACATCAGTATTCAATAGCGTTTTTTATAAATGTAGTATATACGCGGCAAACATTAAATAATAGGATAAAGAACATATGGCTTTTAACTTTTATTTTATTCGGCATACACTTTCCATCCGACAAAAAATACATGAGTTAATTGATTCTCTCTCTCTCTCTCTCTCTCTCTCTCCTCTCTCTCTCTCTCTCTCAATGTGGCAATTTCTTTACATACAAAATAGAAAATACCTGGAATAGACTTCGAGCGGATGTAGTAAACAATAAAAAGGTAAACGAGTTCTCTCTCTCTCTCTCTCTCTCTCTCTCTCTCTCTCTCTCTATGTGGCGATTTCTTTACATACAAAACAGAAAATACCTGGAATAGACTTCCAGCGGATGTAGTAAACAGTAACACGGTAAACGAGTTCTCTCTCTCTCTCTCTCTCTCTCTCTCTCTCTCTCAATGTGGTGATTTCTTTACATACAAAATAGCAAATACTTGGAATAGACTTCCAGCGGATGTAGTAAACAATAACAAGGTAAACGAGTTCTCTCTCTCTCTCTCTCTCTCTCTCTCTCTCTCTCTCAATGTGGTGATTTCTTTACATACAAAATAGCAAATACCTGGAATAGACTTCCAGCGGATGTAGTAAACAATAACAAGGTAAACGAGTTCTCTCTCTCTCTCTCTCTCTCTCTCTCTCTCTCTCAATGTGGTGATTTCTTTTACATACAAAATAGCAAATACCTGGAATAGACTTCCAGCGGATGTAGTAAACAATAACAAGGTAAACGAGTTCTCTCTCTCTCTCTCTCTCTCTCTCTCTCTCTCAATGTGGTGATTTCTTTACATACAAAATAGCAAATACTCTGGAATAGACTTCCAGCGGATGTAGTAAACAATAACAAGGTAAACGAGTTCTCTCTCTCTCTCTCTCTCCTTCTCTCTCTCTCTCTCTCTCAATGTGGTGATTCTTTACATACAAAATAGCAAATACCTGGAATAGACTTCCAGCGGATGTAGTAAACAATAACAAGGTAAACGAGTTCTCTCTCTCTCTTTCTCTCTCTCTCTCTCTCTCTCTCTCTCTCTCTCTCAATGTGGTGATTTCTTTACATACAAAATAGCAAATACCTGGAATAGACTTCCAGCGGATGTAGTAAACAATAACAAGGTAAACGAGTTCTCTCTCTCTCTCTCTCTCCTCTCTCTCTCTCTCTCTCTCTCTCAATGTGGTGATTTCTTTACATACAAAATAGCAAATACCTGGAATAGACTTCCAGCGGATGTAGTAAACAGTAACACGGTAAACGAGTTCTAGAATAAGTTAGACAAGAATCATAAGAACTCTCTAAATGCTTAAAGTAAATCGCTCTACCAAAGAGCAAGTGGAGTCTCCGCGGATGGACTAAAAAGTCTTTGAGACATTCAACCTCCTTGTAACTCACTCTCTCTCTCTCTCTCTCTCCTCTCTCTCTCTCTCTCTGTTAGGATCTCTGGACCATATGGAAAAATCAGGCAATATACCTAATTCTAATTGATTCCTGATTTAAAGTAAACTTACCCAAAATCAACCAATTTCCTTCTCCAAACAAAGAGCAATAAAAATAGATTCCTTTTCACCTAATACTCACATACATTCACACAAGCGCATTAGCCTCTCTCCCTAGGTGCCGATATTATTATTATTATTATCATTATTATTATTAT
>NC_090731.1:4870490-4875490 GCF_036898095.1 Palaemon carinicauda
ACTTTAATAATAATTTTAATAATGATAGTAATAACTTCAATAATTTTAATGCTAAATAAAAGTCCCCGGTGTGAAACATAAAACACAAATATATATAAATAAAGAGAAAACAAAACGTGAAACCAACACAAGAGGCGTTGCATAAAATTACTTAGTTCATAATAAGAACACTTTATCAAATCCAACACGTGAACAAAGACGCAACGCCCTCCCAGTTCTAACACGCCCAAAACGTCATCCGAAGGAAATTAATTGTCAAAAGTTCAAATGAAGTGAAGCGAGGCTCATAGGCATAGTCTACAGGGAGGTGAATACAGGGCTGATACAGCAGACTGATTACATTATGAAGTCGAAGCGAATAATCTTGTTTTCTCTTCATAAGACTTTTAGTAGAACCCAGTGATTAAGACTATTAGGATGAAAGAGATATCGGTGTAATGATTTAAAAAAAAGGAGAGAGAGAGAGAGAGAGAGAGAGAGAGAGAGAGAGAGAGAGAGAGAGGAGAGAGAGAGAGAGAGAATGAACATGACTCATTATTATTATTATTATTATTATTATTATTATTATTATTATTATTATCATTATCATTATCATTATTAATATTATTACCATTATTATTATTATTATCATTATTATTATTATTATTAATAATAATAATAATATTCCTAGCTAAGCTATAACCCTAGATAGGAAAGTAGGACGCTATAAGCCCAAGGGCTCCAACAGGGAAAACTAGCCTAGTAAGGAGAGGAAATAAGGAAATAAATACACTACAAGTGAAGTGATGAACAATGAATATAAAATACTTAAGAACAGTAACAACATTATAATAGATCTTTCATATATAAACTACAAAAACTTCCAAAAAATCAACAAGAGGAAGAGAAATAAGAGAGAATATTGTGCCTTAGTGTACCCTCAGGTAAGAGGACTCTATCTCAAGACAGTGGAAGACCATGGTACAGAGGCTATGGCACTACCGAAGATTAGAGAACACTGGTTTGATTTTGGATTGTTCTTCTGCGACAGAGAGAGAGAGAGAGAGAGAGAGAGAGAGAGAGAGAGAGAGAGAGAGAGAGAGAGAGAGAGAGAGAGAGAGTAACTTGTTATTGCCAACTTTAATTAATAAAAGAGTAAAAGATATGAAGTTATTTCTTTTTTTTTATATATATATAGCCTGATCATGAATGGGAGAGGCAAGGGACAGTGACATTACCCTATCAAGCAGGAAAATGCCCTACAGACTAACCATATATACATATGACCAAGGAGGACAAGGCAATGGCTGCTGACGACTCAGCAGATAGACCTTTAGGCTTCCCCAAACCACCCATCCTTGGCTTACAAGGATGGTGAGGTTGCAGCGACCAAAGGAACGAACGAACTTGAGCGGGACTCGAACCCCAGTCTGTAGAACACAACCAAATATCAATTTGAGATCGGTGACTGAATATCAATTAATCTGCAAATAACTAAAGTTTAAAGGAAATGTTGTTGACTTTAATTCATTATACGAGTATCAAACAACAAGAAAACGCACAACAAACTAATGGACACATAGCCCTTATTAGACTCCCCCCTCTCTCTCTCTCTCTCTCTCTCTCCTCTCTCTCTCTCTCTCTCCTCCTCTCTCTCTCTCTCTCTCTCTCTCTCCTTGGTAATATCAAAGGCGCGGGCTGTTTTTCGAGATTAGGTTTTGTCATGGCGTCCCCTGTCAGACGAGTGAGCAAACACACGTAAAACCTGATCAAACAAATACACACAGATTTACTTTGGACAGACACTGGTCTCCACACAAAGGGGTTGAAGGGCGTATATACCTATAAGAGGTTCTCAAAGGAAATATCTGCAGTAAAGGGACGTGTGAAGGGAGGAGGGGCATGTGGAGGGGGAAGGACGTGTAAATGGGGGAGGGGCATGTGGAGGGGGAGGGGAGTGTGGAGGGGGGAAGGGCGTGTGGAGGGGGAAGGGCGTGTGGAGGGGGAAGGGCATGTGAAGGGGGAAGGACATGTAAATGGGGAAGGGGCATGTGAAAGGGGAGGGAAGTGTGGAGGAGGAGGGAAGTGTGGAGGAGGAGGGGAGTGTGGAGGGGTAAGGGCATGTGAAGGGGTAAGGACGTGTAAATGGGGGCGGGGCATGTGAAAGGGGAGGGGCGTATGAAGGGGGAGCATGTGAAGGGGTAAGGACGTGTGAAGTGGGGAGGGGCGTGTGAAGGGGGAAGGACGTGTGAAGGGAGAGGGGCATGTGAAGGGGGAAGGGCATGTGAAGGGGTAAGGACGTGTAAATGGGGGCGGGGCATGTGAAAGGGGAGGGGCGTATGAAGGGGGAGCATGTGAAGGGGTAAGGACGTGTGAAGTGGGAGGGGCGTGTGAAGGGGGAAGGACGTGTGAAGGGAGAAGGGCATGTGAAGGGGGAAGGGCATGTGAAGGGGTAAGGACGTGTAAATGGGGGCGGGGCATGTGAAAGGGGAGGGGCGTATGAAGGGGGAGCATGTGAAGGGGGTAAGTGACGTGTGAAGTGGGAGGGGCGTGTGAAGGGGGAAGGACGTGTGAAGGGAGAGGGGCATGTGAAGGGGGGAAGGGCATGTGAAGGGAGAAGGGCATATGAAGGGAGAGGGGCATGTGAAGGGAGAGGGGCATGTGAAGGGAGAGCGGCATGTGAAGGGGAAGGGGCATGTGAAGGGGAAGGGGCATGTGAAGGGGGAAGGGCGTTTGGTGGGGGAAGGACGTGTGAATGGGGGAGGGACAAGAGAATGGGGGAGGGACAAGAGAATGGGGGAGGGACAAGTGAAAGGGGGGTGTAAAGGGAGAGCTGTGAGAGATAATGGAAATGGGTTATGTGAAAGAAAAGTGATCTTTTGTTTACAGGTGTTGACAAATGTTTGCAAACGCTTATTATTTTTCATATAACCATAGAATGCGTACATCTGTGGCAGTGAAAGATGTCTAGTTGTTAACTGAAACATACCTATGAAAATTATCTAGAAAAAAAAAATATAAATAAAGATATAAACATTCACCAACTCATGTCATCTGGCTCCCCCCAACCATACTTTTATCACTCAAGCGAAAACTCTACGAGATTTATTCCCCAGTTTTCATCGCCATAACACTAACGTTGAGAAAGTGTAAGTTAGGAAAGGTAAAAGAAATCTGGACGCATTCCCTATTATATCAGTAGTTATGAAATCTGGACGCAATCCTTATTATATCGGTAGTTATGAAATCGGGACGCATTCCCTGTGATATCGGTAGTTATGAAATCGGGACGCATTCCCTATTATATCGGTAGTTATGAAATCGGGACGCATTCCCTGTGATATCGGTAGTTATGAAATCGGGACGCATTCCCTATTATATCGGTAGTTATGAAATCGGGACGCATTCCCTGTGATATCGGTAGTTATGAAATCGGGACGCATTCCCTATTATATCGGTAGTTATGAAATCGGGACGCATTCCCTGTGATATCGGTAGTTATGAAATCGGGACGCATTCCCTATTATATCGGTAGTTATGAAATCGGGACGCATTCCCTGTGATATCGGTAGTTATGAAATCGGGACGCATTCCCTATTATATCGGTAGTTATGAAATCGGGACGCATTCCCTGTGACATCGGTAGTTATGAAATCGGGACGCATTCCCTATTATATCGGTAGTTATGAAATCGGGACGCATTCCCTGTGACATCGGTAGTTATGAAATCGGGACGCATTCCCTATTATATCGGTAGTTATGAAATCGGGACGCATTCCCTGTGACATCGGTAGTTATGAAATCGGGACGCATTCCCTATTATATCGGTAGTTATGAAATCGGGACGCATTCCCTGTGACATCGGTAGTTATGAAATCGGGACGCATTCCCTATTATATCGGTAGTTATGAAATCGGGACGCATTCCCTGTGACATCGGTAGTTATGAAATCGGGACGCATTCCCTATTATATCGGTAGTTATGAAATCGGGACGCATTCCCTGTGACATCGGTAGTTATGAAATCGGGAAGCATTCCTTATTATATCGGTAGTTATGAAATCGGGACGCATTCCCTGTGACATCGGTAGTTATGAAATCGGGACGCATTCCCTATTATATCGGTAGTTATGAAATCGGGACGCATTCCCTGTGACATCGGTAGTTATGAAATCGGGACGCATTCCCTATTATATCGGTAGTTATGAAATCGGGACGCATTCCCTGTGACATCGGTAGTTATGAAATCGGGACGCATTCCCTATTATATCGGTAGTTATGAAATCGGGACGCATTCCCTGTGACATCGGTAGTTATGAAATCGGGACGCATTCCCTATGATATCGGTAGTTATGAAATCGGGACGCATTCCCTGTGACATCGGTAGTTATGAAATCGGGACGCATTCCCTATGATATCGGTAGTTATGAAATCGGGACGCATTCCCTGTGACATCGGTAGTTATGAAATCGGGACGCATTCCCTATGATATCGGTAGTTATGAAATCGGGACGCATTCCCTGTGACATCGGTAGTTATGAAATCGGGACGCATTCCCTATGATATCGGTAGTTATGAAATCAGGACGCATTCCCTATGATATCGGTAGTTATGAAATCGGGACGCATTCCCTGTTATATCGGTAGTTATGAAATCAGGACGCATTCCCTCTTATCGGTAGTTATGAAATCGGGACGCATTCCCTGTTATATCGGTAGTTATGAAATCTGGACGCATTCCCTGTTATATCGGTAGTTATGAAATCGGGACGCATTCCCTGTTATATCGGTAGTTATGAAATCTGGACGCATTCCCTGTTATATCGGTAGTTATGAAATCTGGATGCATTCCCTATTATATCGGTAGTTATGAAATCGGGACACATTCCCTATGATATCGGTAGTTATGAAATCTGGAAGCATTCCTTATTATATCGGTAGTTATGAAATCTGGACGCATTCCCTATTATATCAGTAGTTATGAAATCTGGATGCATTCCCTATTATATCTGTAGTTATGAAA
>NC_090731.1:4880490-4892990 GCF_036898095.1 Palaemon carinicauda
AGTATCGCAATTATACTTTTTTGACAAATATACACATACACAAAAGGGTCCCTTTTGAAATAAAAAGAAATTTAGAATATACTTTTTTTTCATTCTAATAGTATCGCAATTATACTTTTCTGACAAATATACACATACACAAAGGGTCCCATTCTGGATAAGAAGAAATTCAGAATAATTTCTTCCATTCAAAAAGCCTAGTAATAAACGAGAAATGCATGTTCTTTGCATGACTGACTATGTGAAAAGTTATAGGAGGGAGTTGGGATTGAACGAGGAAGATACAGTGGACCGAAAGAAATAAAGAAATGTGTTGAAGAACCATTACATCGACCCCAAATAGGGACAGGGTTGTAGAGAAAGAAGAAGAAGAAGAAGAAGAAGAAGAAGTATGCTCTTTGCGATGAGTTACATGATGTAGGTTGCAGACGAGAGAGAGAGAGAGAGAGAGAGAGAGAGAGAGAGAGAGAGAGAGAGAGAGAGAGAGAGAGAGAATGCTCCAGTGAGTAGTCCTGGGCAGTGCTATAACCTCCGTACCCTGGTCTTCCACTATCTTGGGGTAGAGTTCTCTTTCTTGAAGGTTCACTCGAGAACACTATTCTATGTTATTTTTCTCCCTCTTGCTTTTTGAAGTTTTAATATTTTATTTATGGAATAATTATTTTAATGTTACTGTTCTTAAAATATTTTAATTTGATTGTTCATTACTTCTCTTTTAGTTTATTTATTTCCTTATTACCTTTCCATACTGGGCTATTTTCCCTGTTGGAACCCTTGGGTTTATAGCATCTTGCTTTTCTAACTGGGATTGTTGCTTAGGAAGTAATAATAATAATAATAATAATAATAATAATAATAATAATAATGAGTGCTCCTCCTAAGTAAATATATCATCAAATTAAAATAAAGAAATTATTAAAGGCCTCGATAATATAATCTTTCCTCCACCTAATTATCAATTATCATTTATTCAACAGTTATCCCGTATAATTCATGTCCCTATTCCATTATTCTTTTCTCCTTTTCTCTTTCTTTCTATCCATTTATCACTTGAACTATTCACCCCTCTAGCATTCCATTCCTCTCCATTCTCCAACATCCTTCGCCTTATATCATTTCTTTACTCTTTGGTATTCCTCTTCCCTTCACATATATGCTTAGATGTTAAAAATGCATTTGTAAATTTGCATACACATGCATCTATACTTGAATCTACTGTATACTTGATTACATTTATGAAATGGTAAAAAAAGTTTATGGATATTCATGCTAATTCGTACATGTTTTATAAAGCAACCATATGCAATACATGCATGCATATATGCATACGTACAAATATACATATATGTCCATATATAAGTATATATTTATGTATATATGTATACACACACACACACACACATATATATATATATATATATATATATATATATATATATATATATATATATATATATATATATATATATATAAATGAATAAATGTTTGAATGTGTGTACAGAATTATCCTTGATATCAATAACAGAAGAACAAATAATATTTCGCAAGCAACTTCGCCAATTAACCACGATGCTCACTAGATATTGTAGCTAAAAATACAGCCACCGATGAAACCTATGTTTCTGGAAGCCCTCGATTTCAAAATCCTTATATGAATTACATATCAGCAACTAAATCTGTTTTCGAAATCTGCTTTCGAAATCTCCTTTCAAAATGTGCTTTCGAGTTATTTCCGGACTGTTTGCCAGTCTTCACTCAAAACCTATCTAAGCGATTGAGCCACATTTGCTTAATGGAATATCCAGGTCAAGACTAACGAAGCATGAGAGCCAGGAAGATATAACAAACGGGTGAAATAAATGAATAAACGTATGAATGACGAATATGGGTTTTGTAAACGGTAGGGTTGATATTTCTATTTCAGAAAATGGAAATAAAACTTTGGATGGACATCATGCATCAATGTAGAATGTGAGAATAGCAATCTTTGAATAATATTGGCTGACGCACAAAGAATACTGATAACCTCATACAGATTATGAGCCCTAGTACACAGACTTTTACTTATCTTTGCATAGTACACTATGGTGTGGGAACTTAACTCTTCACCAGGCATATAATATGTGTTCTAGTATGGAAAATATAAGGTCACACCGGCTGGCCCTAGAGGAAGTGGCCTTATGGGATGGGCCTGGAGGAGGTGGCCTTATGGGATGGCCCTGGAAGAGGGAGCCGGATGAGATGGCCATGGAAGAAGGGGGCCCTCGTGTCGGCCCTGGAAGAGTAGGCCACTCGGGCTGGCCTGTAGGAATGGGTCACACGAGACGGCCCTAGAGGCGGGGGATGCAAGGGCCGACCATGCTGCCTATTCTAGTCCACTGCAGGACAAAGGCCTCGGATATGTTCTTATTCAGGGCCGGCCCTGGAGGCGGGGGCCGTATGGGATGGCCCTGGAAGAGTGGACCTGGCCTGGAGGAATGGGCCACACGGGACGGCCCTGGAGAAGGGGAATGCATGGGCCGACCATGCAGCCTATTCTAGTCCACTGCAGGACAAAGGCCTCAGAAATGTTCTTATTCGGGGCCAGCCCCGGAGGAGGGGGCCGTATGGGATGGCCCTGGAAAAATGGGCTTGGCCTGGAGGAATGGGCCACACGGGACAGCCCTGGAGGAGGGAAATGCATGGGCCGACCATGCAGCCTATTCTAGTCCACTGCAGGACAAAGGCCTCAGAAATGTTCTTAGTCATGCCTGGGTTTTAGCCATTTTCATCAACAAGCTAGCCACTGCGGATAGTTGATGATGGAAGATTTTAGTCTGATCGCTTACAACATACCACCTTAATATACTGTAGGTGGCCCTGACTATAGTCAATTTTTTTAGCGAGGCATATTTGCACCGACTCGCAGGGGTGCCCTTTTAGCTAGGAAAAGTTTTATTGATCGCTGATTGGTTGGACAAGATAATTCTAGCCAATCAGCGATCAGGAAACTTTTCCGAGCTAAAAGGACACCGCTGCTAGTCGGTGCAAATCTGCCTCGCTAAAAGAAATGGACTATAGTATAGCTTTGCTGAACGTAGCGATACACAAACCCTTTCAGCAATGAACAAACGATTCTAATATAAAAGAACACAAACAGCTTAAAATAATGACATATTATGTTAATTAAACATTAAGATGAAAATCAGTTCATACGAAACACACACTGCATTACCAATAACATTAAATATAATCTAGAATATTATAATACACCAGAAGTATTCATGAGTATCCAGGGGTTTTACGGTACCCCAATTCTATCAATCAATCATTCAAATAGAATTAAAAAAGGAATTTAGTATTTTACTTACCTTATTGGCTTCATCTACTAAGAAAGGCGACCATATTTTTCTTGAACCAGGCAGTAACCATACCGGATTCCATTACCTGGAAATAATATTAGATTTTATTGATGGAGAAGAATATCTACGTACATGTATAGTATGTGTGTGCATGCATTCACGTATGTACAGTATAATACAATGCTTAATTGTTCATACATTACGTGTGTATATATATATATATATATATATATATATATATATATATATATATATATTTATATATATATATATATATATATATATATATATATATATATATATATAAATATATATATATATATATATATATATATATATATATATATATATATATATATATTTATATTCATATATATATATTCATATATATATATTCATATATAAATATATACATATATATAATATATATATATATATATATATATATATATATATATATATATATAATATAATATATCTATGCATATAAATATATATATATATATATATATATATATATATATATATATATATATATATATATATATGTGTGTGTGTGTGTGTGTGTTTGTATGTGTATCTATAAAATTCGAATTCATATATACATGTTTATATATTTCTTTCTTTCTATACTTACACAGTAAATATATACTGTATATATATATATATATATATATATATATATATATATATATATATATATATATATATATATATATATATATACTGTATATATATATTATACATATATATTATACATATATATACATATATATATATATATATATATATATATATATATATATATATATATATATATATATATATATATATATATTCTGTACTACAATCTCAACATTCTCCTAAATCATCATCATCTTCTACGGAATGGTTATATAAGTCACACGTAAACTAGCCAATGTAAATCAGACGAGGAAGAAGATAGAAATAATGGCGGAGGAAAATTGAGCGATAAATTCTTCAGAATATGAATCCATTCACGCATAAAGCTCTACGATTTACGACTCTGAGCTCTGCAATGATTTCCTAAAATCTTCATTTGGGTCAATGACTCACCGATTCCAGACGAGGAAACTTCAAGCCAGAGCCTCAACTTACCCTAGGCGTTTCAGGAATTTCAAAGAGCTAAAGGAGGCTTTGGATTCATCTCTCTCAATATAAAGCGGGTTTTACACGGTTGAAGGGTTCGTCGAACCCGGTTGTCGAACCTGCTTGTCAAACGGTTCGAAGAGGTGGAGTCAGCCACAAATGCGTAAGGTTTGTGGACAATGAAGCCCCGCCCACAAAAGTCAGGCGAGAACCGATTTTCTTCGAACCGTTCGATGAACGTGATCGACAACCAAATACCCCATTCACACGTGCGAACATCACTTCAATCACTTGTCTGTCGAACAGCGTTCGACGAACCGTTCGTCCGTGTCAACCCGACTTAAAAAGCATGTGGATTTGCTTTCTTCCTCAGAGCGAGTTTACCAGAGCAATGCTGTCTTGCTTACAAGTAAGTAACGAACAAGATGGATTTTCTGGAGTGATTGGCAGAGGGACTGTTCTCCATTTCATTATTTAAACCCAAACACTCTTAGACACCTTTAGGGAAGATAGGTTTAAAGGTTTAAAGGCCACTCAGGAATGGCAGAGGCAAGGGACAATGACATTGCCCTATCGAGCAGGACAATGCCCTAGAGACTGACCATATGATCAGAGCCCAAACCCCATCTCCAACCAAGCTAAAACCAAGGAGGGCAAGGCAATGGCTGCTGATCACTCTGCAAATAGGCCTATAGACTCCAGCAAACCCCCAATCATTAGCTCACAAGGATAGTGAGATTGCAGCAACTAAAGAAACTAATGAGTTTGAGCGGAACTCGAACTCCAGTCTGGCGTTCACCAGTCACGGACATTACCACATCGGCCACCACAACCCATTGAAACCTATATACTCTCAAGACGCCTTTAGGAAAGATATTAGTTTAATTCGAAGTTATACTTGGAGGAATTACGTTTAAAACCTTATGTAAAATGTAACTGTAACTTTCTCTCATTCTCCACACACATACACATACACCAACTAACGCTTACACAGACTCACAATCATATACACACGTGTGTTAGCAACGGCTAATATATACATATATACGTATGACTGCAGTTTTTATGTATGTAAGAGAAGACGATGGATCGACAAACTAAGGAAGTTTGCGGCAGTGGACTGGTACAGACCGACTTAGAGAGACCGTAATCAGACGCAAGTGGAAGGACGTGTCTGGGGCCTTTGCTCTGCAGTGGACTAGTAACGGCCTAGTACAGAGAGACCACAAACAGACGCAAGTGGAAGGACGTGTCAGGAGCCTTTGCTCTGCAGTGGACTAGTAACGGCCTAGTACAGAGAGACCACAAACAGACGCAAGTGGAAGGACGTGTCTGGAGCCTTTGCTCTGCAGTGGACTAGTAACGGCCTAGTACAGAGAGACCACAAACAGACGCAAGTGGAAGGACGTGTCTGGAGCCTTTGCTCTGCAGTGGACTAGTAACGGCCTAGTACAGAGAGACCACAAACAGACGCAAGTGGAAGGACGTGTCTGGAGCCTTTGCTCTGCAGTGGACTAGTAACGGCCTAGTACAGAGAGACCACAAACAGACGCAAGTGGAAGGACGTGTCTGGAGCCTTTGCTCTGCAGTGGACTAGTAACGGCCTAGTACAGAGAGACCACAAACAGACGCAAGTGGAAGGACGTGTCTGGTGCCTTTGCTCTGCAGTGGACTAGTAACGGCCTAGTACAGAGAGACCACAAACAGACGCAAGTGGAAGGACGTGGCTGGGGCCTTTGCTCTGCAGTGGAATATAGTAACGGCCTAGTACAGAGACACCAAAAACATAGTAGAGAGAGACCACAAACAGACGCAAGTGGAAGGACGTGTCTGGAGCCTTTGCTCTGCAGTGGAATAGTAACGGCCTAGTACAGAGAGACCAAAAACATAGTAGAGAGAGACCACAAACAGACGCAAGTGGAAGGACGTGTCTGGAGCCTTTGCTCTGCAGTGGAATAGTAACGGCCTAGTACAGAGAGACCAAAAACATAGTAGAGAGAGACCACAAACAGACGCAAGTGGAAGGACGTGTCTGGAGCCTTTGCTCTGCAGTGGAATAGTAACGGCCTAGTACAGAGAGACCACAAACAGACGCAAGTGGAAGGACGTGGCTGGGGCCTTTGCTCTGCAGTGGAATATAGTAACGGCCTAGTACAGAGACACCAAAAACATAGTAGAGAAAGACCACAAACAGACGCAAGTGGAAGGACGTGTCTGGAGCCTTTGCTCTGCAGTGGAATAGTAACGGCCTAGTACAGAGAGACCAAAAACATAGTAGAGAGAGACCACAAACAGACGCAAGTGGAAGGACGTGTCTGGAGCCTTTGCTCTGCAGTGGAATATAGTAACGGCCTAGTACAGAGAGACCACAAACATAGTAGAGAGAGACCACAAACAGACGCAGTGGAAGGACGTGTCTGGAGCCTTTGCTCTGCAGTGGAATAGTAACGGCCTAGTACAGAGAGACCAAAAACATAGTAGAGAGAGACCACAAACAGACGCAAGTAGAAGGACGTGTCTGGAGCCTTTGCTCTGCAGTGGAATAGTAACGGCCTAGTACAGAGAGACCAAAAACATAGTACAGAGAGACCACAAACAGACGCAAGTGGAAGGACGTGTCTGGGGCCTTTGCTCTGCAGTGGAATATAGTAACGGCCTAGTACAGAGACACCAAAAACATAGTAGAGAGAGACCACAAACAGACGCAAGTGGAAGGACGTGTCTGGAGCCTTTGCTCTGCAGTGGAATAGTAACGGCCTAGTACAGAGAGACCAAAAACATAGTAGAGAGAGACCACAAACAGACGCAAGTGGAAGGACGTGTCTGGGGCCTTTGCTCTGCAGTGGAATATAGTAACGGCCTAGTACAGAGACACCAAAAACATAGTAGAGAGAGACCACAAACAGACGCAAGTGGAAGGACGTGTCTGGAGCCTTTGCTCTGCAGTGGAATAGTAACGGCCTAGTACAGAGAGACCAAAAACATAGTACAGAGAGACCACAAACAGACGCAAGTGGAAGGACGTGGCTGGGGCCTTTGCTCTGCAGTGGAATATAGTAACGGCCTAGTACAGAGACACCAAAAACATAGTAGAGAGAGACCACAAACAGACGCAAGTGGAAGGACGTGTCTGGAGCCTTTGCTCTGCAGTGGAATAGTAACGGCCTAGTACAGAGAGACCACAAACAGACGCAAGTGGAAGGACGTGGCTGGGGCCTTTGCTCTGCAATGGAATATAGTAACGGCCTAGTACAGAGACACCAAAAACATAGTAGAGAGAGACCACAAACAGACGCAAGTGGAAGGACGTGTCTGGAGCCTTTGCTCTGCAGTGGAATAGTAACGGCCTAGTACAGAGAGACCACAAACAGACGCAAGTGGAAGGACGTGGCTGGGGCCTTTGCTCTGCAGTGGAATATAGTAACGGCCTAGTACAGAGACACCAAAAACATAGTAGAGAGAGACCACAAACAGACGCAAGTGGAAGGACGTGTCTGGAGCCTTTGCTCTGCAGTGGAATAGTAACGGCCTAGTACAGAGAGACCAAAAACATAGTAGAGAGAGACCACAAACAGACGCAAGTGGAAGGACGTGTCTGGAGCCTTTGCTCTGCAGTGGAATATAGTAACGGCCTAGTACAGAGAGACCACAAACATAGTAGAGAGAGACCACAAACAGACGCAAGTGGAAGGACGTGTCTGGAGCCTTTGCTCTGCAGTGGAATAGTAACGGCCTAGTACAGAGAGACCAAAAACATAGTAGAGAGAGACCACAAACAGACGCAAGTGGAAGGACGTGTCTGGAGCCTTTGCTCTGCAGTGGAATAGTAACGGCCTAGTACAGAGAGACCACAAACATAGTACAGAGAGACCACAAACAGACGCAAGTGGAAGGACGTGTCTGGGGCCTTTGCTCTGCAGTGGAATATAGTAACGGCCTAGTACAGAGACACCAAAAACATAGTAGAGAGAGACCACAAACAGACGCAAGTGGAAGGACGTGTCTGGAGCCTTTGCTCTGCAGTGGAATAGTAACGGCCTAGTACAGAGAGACCAAAAACATAGTAGAGAGAGACCACAAACAGACGCAAGTGGAAGGACGTGTCTGGGGCCTTTGCTCTGCAGTGGAATATAGTAACGGCCTAGTACAGAGACACCAAAAACATAGTAGAGAGAGACCACAAACAGACGCAAGTGGAAGGACGTGTCTGGAGCCTTTGCTCTGCAGTGGAATAGTAACGGCCTAGTACAGAGAGACCAAAAACATAGTACAGAGAGACCACAAACAGACGCAAGTGGAAGGACGTGGCTGGGGCCTTTGCTCTGCAGTGGAATATAGTAACGGCCTAGTACAGAGACACCAAAAACATAGTAGAGAGAGACCACAAACAGACGCAAGTGGAAGGACGTGTCTGGAGCCTTTGCTCTGCAGTGGAATAGTAACGGCCTAGTACAGAGAGACCACAAACAGACGCAAGTGGAAGGACGTGGCTGGGGCCTTTGCTCTGCAATGGAATATAGTAACGGCCTAGTACAGAGACACCAAAAACATAGTAGAGAGAGACCACAAACAGACGCAAGTGGAAGGACGTGTCTGGAGCCTTTGCTCTGCAGTGGAATAGTAACGGCCTAGTACAGAGAGACCACAAACAGACGCAAGTGGAAGGACGTGGCTGGGGCCTTTGCTCTGCAGTGGAATATAGTAACGGCCTAGTACAGAGACACCAAAAACATAGTAGAGAGAGACCACAAACAGACGCAAGTGGAAGGACGTGTCTGGAGCCTTTGCTCTGCAGTGGAATAGTAACGGCCTAGTACAGAGAGACCAAAAACATAGTAGAGAGAGACCACAAACAGACGCAAGTGGAAGGACGTGTCTGGAGCCTTTGCTCTGCAGTGGAATATAGTAACGGCCTAGTACAGAGAGACCACAAACATAGTAGAGAGAGACCACAAACAGACGCAAGTGGAAGGACGTGTCTGGAGCCTTTGCTCTGCAGTGGAATAGTAACGGCCTAGTACAGAGAGACCAAAAACATAGTAGAGAGAGACCACAAACAGACGCAAGTGGAAGGACGTGTCTGGAGCCTTTGCTCTGCAGTGGAATAGTAACGGCCTAGTACAGAGAGACCACAAACATAGTAGAGAGAGACCACAAACAGACGCAAGTGGAAGGACGTGGCTGGGGCCTTTGCTCTGCAGTGGAATATAGTAACGGCCTAGTACAGAGACACCAAAAACATAGTAGAGAGAGACCACAAACAGACGCAAGTGGAAGGACGTGTCTGGAGCCTTTGCTCTGCAGTGGAATAGTAACGGCCTAGTACAGAGAGACCAAAAACATAGTAGAGAGAGACCACAAACAGACGCAAGTGGAAGGACGTGTCTGGGGCCTTTGCTCTGCAGTGGAATATAGTAACGGCCTAGTACAGAGACACCAAAAACATAGTAGAGAGAGACCACAAACAGACGCAAGTGGAAGGACGTGTCTGGAGCCTTTGCTCTGCAGTGGAATAGTAACGGCCTAGTACAGAGAGACCAAAAACATAGTACAGAGAGACCACAAACAGACGCAAGTGGAAGGACGTGGCTGGGGCCTTTGCTCTGCAGTGGAATATAGTAACGGCCTAGTACAGAGACACCAAAAACATAGTAGAGAGAGACCACAAACAGACGCAAGTGGAAGGACGTGTCTGGAGCCTTTGCTCTGCAGTGGAATAGTAACGGCCTAGTACAGAGA
Organism: Palaemon carinicauda; assembly: GCF_036898095.1. Lineage (NCBI taxonomy): Eukaryota > Metazoa > Arthropoda > Malacostraca > Decapoda > Palaemonidae > Palaemon > Palaemon carinicauda. The sequence continues at coordinate 4,890,681 of NC_090731.1, forward strand.
GACCAAAAACATAGTACAGAGAGACCACAAACAGACGCAAGTGGAAGGACGTGTCTGGGGCCTTTACTCTGCAGTGGAATAGTAACGGCCTAGTACAGAGAGACCACAAACAGACGCAAGTGGAAGGACGTGTCTGGGGCCTTTACTCTGCAGTGGAATAGTAACGGCCTAGTATAGAGAGACCACAAACAGACGCAAGTGGAAGGACGTGTCTGGAGCCTTTGCTCTGCAGTGGAATAGTAACGGCCTAGTACAGAGAGACCAAAAACATAGTACAGAGAGACCACAAACAGACGCAAGTGGAAGGACGTGTCTGGGGCCTTTACTCTGCAGTGGAATAGTAACGGCCTAGTACAGAGAGACCACAAACAGACGCAAGTGGAAGGACGTGTCTGGGGCCTTTGCTCTGCAGTGGAATAGTAACGGCCTAGTACAGAGAGACCAAAAACATAGTACAGAGAGACCACAAACAGACGCAAGTGGAAGGACGTGTCTGGGGCCTTTACTCTGCAGTGGAATAGTAACGGCCTAGTACAGAGAGACCACAAACAGACGCAAGTGGAAGGACGTGTCTGGGGCCTTTGCTCTGCAGTGGAATAGTAACGGCCTAGTACAGAGAGACCACAAACAGACGCAAGTGGAAGGACGTGTCTGGAGCCTTTGCTCTGCAGTGGAATAGTAACGGCCTAGTACAGAGAGACCAAAAACATAGTAGAGAGAGACCACAAACAGACGCAAGTGGAAGGACGTGTCTGGGGCCTTTACTCTGCAGTGGAATAGTAACGGCCTAGTACAGAGAGACCACAAACAGACGCAAGTGGAAGGACGTGTCTGGAGCCTTTGCTCTGCAGTGGAATAGTAACGGCCTAGTACAGAGACCAAAAACATAGTACAGAGAGACCACAAACAGACGCAAGTGGAAGGACGTGTCTGGGGCCTTTACTCTGCAGTGGAATAGTAACGGCCTAGTACAGAGAGACCACAAACAGACGCAAGTGGAAGGACGTGTCTGGAGCCTTTGCTCTGCAGTGGAATAGTAACGGCCTAGTACAGAGACCAAAAACATAGTACAGAGAGACCACAAACAGACGCAAGTGGAAGGACGTGTCTGGGGCCTTTACTCTGCAGTGGAATAGTAACGGCCTAGTAAAGAGAGACCACAAACAGACGCAAGTGGAAGGACGTGTCTGGGGCCTTTGCTCTGCAGTGGAATAGTAACGGCTGGTTATGATGATGTGTTTTTCATACATGAATATGGATGCATATGCATACTTAAACAAATACGTTAATACACCTAAGAGCCTATGTGACATTTAGGGGTATGAAATAATGTGAGAATCCCCACCAAAATAATTAGAAAATCCAATGAAATTTCTTCCTCGTAAATGTCAATAACAGATCATATTAAAGGTTCATAAAATCCTGGAGGAAAATATCCCACCAAAATATGAATATTTATGATTCCTGAATATTCATGAAGCATGAATATTCATGAATCATGAATATGGTCTGGCGTAAACAGAAAAGAGCAATAACGTCTAAACCAAGCAGATGTGATGATCTTTAAGTTTTTTATTTTCATTTTTGCCAATGTAATTTTAAGATTTACAACGACTTAAGTGAAAAACTAAATTCCTAAAATTATTTTCTTTTTTAATTCACATAATTTTAATTCATCATCAATATGATAATCGAAACTATAAACTATAGAAATTCGTCATATCTTTATTACTTCATATTTCTAGATCGTATTCGAAATTCAAAATTTATATACAATCTTGAAATCTGTGGATTATATTGAATGATTGTCAGGCTTTTTTTCATTTTTATTATTATTATTATCATTATTATTATTATTACTAGCCAAGCTACAACCCTAGTTGGAAAAGCAAGATGATATAAGCCCAAGGGCTCCAATAGGGAAATTAGCACAGTGAGAAAAGGAAATAAGGAAATAAATAAATAACCAATTAAAGATTAAACTTTTTACATAAATTTATACAACAAATGCAACCGTTTTTAGTCCACTGCAGGACGAAGGCCTCAGAAGTATCTATTCATGTATGGGGTTTGGCCAATTTCCACCATCACGCTGGTCACTTTGGATTGGTGACAGTGGGAGACTTTAGTTTGATCGCTCACAGTAAACCAACCTAGTATGGATGGCCCTGACTAGTATAACTTTGCTGATCATGGCGATACACAAACCCTTTCAGCACGTATAGGTAACCCAACTCAGAAAGGGTTTGTGCATTAATGTGTGTATGTATATATATATATATATATATATATATATATATATATATATAT